>NW_027513791.1:0-135763 GCF_048772815.1 Callospermophilus lateralis | reverse complement strand
GGAAGCTTGGCAACCCCTTTCAAACGAAAGTGTTCTTCGCCAGTCTCTGCATGGGGTACTTAAAGAGGAAACAAACAATGGAGATAGAACTTAGAACTACTTCATTTTGTCAAGTTTCACGAAGCTAGCACAAACCGTGTTTGATTTAGAGTTTCAAACACATCTATCTATATAGCAGAAAACAGAGTGAAACCTAAAAATTCAAACTGTTACTGGAAACGAATGCTTCAACCCAGAAGAATAAAAATTGGGCAGCCAAGTGGGATTAGTGAACTGATCATTACCACCAAGTATCATCAAGATTTGGTGAAAAAATGTTTGCTGAGATTTCAGCAAACGAGTAGTTTTTTGGAAGCTTGGCAACCCCTTTCAAACGAAAGTGTTCTTCGCCAGTCTCTGCATGGGGTACTTCAAGAGGAAACAAACCATAGAGATAGAACTTAGAACTACTTCATTTTGTCAAGTTTCACGGAGCTAGCACAAACCGTGTTTGATTTAGAGTTTCAAACACATCTATCTATATAGCAGAAAACAGAGTGAAACCTAAAATTTTTAAGTGTTACTGTAAACGAACGCTTGAACCTAGAAGAGTGAAAATTGGGCAGCCAAGTGGGCTTAGTGAACTGATTATTACAACCAAGTATCATCAAGATTTGGTGAAAAAATGTTTGCTGAGATTTCAGCAAACGAGTAGTTTTTTGGAAGCTTGGCAACCCCTTTCAAACGAAAGTGTTCTTGGCCAGTCTCTGCATGGGGTACTTCAAGAGGAAACAAACCATAGAGATAGAACTTAGAACTACTTCATTTTGTCAAGTTTCACGGAGCTAGCACAAACCGTGTTTGATTTAGAGTTTCAAACACATCTATCTATATATCAGAAAACAGAGTGAAACCTAAAAATTCAAACTGTTACTGGAAACGAGCGCTTGAACCTAGAAGAGTGAAAGTTGGGCAGCCAAGTGGACTTAGTGAACTGATCATTACCACCAAGTATCATCAAGATTTGGTGAAAAAATGTTTGCTGAGATTTCAGCAAACTAGTAGTTTTTTGGAAGCTTGGCAACCCCTTTCAAACGAAAGTGTTTTTCGCCCGTCTCTGCATGGGGTACTTCAAGAGGAAACAAACCATAGAGATAGAACTTAGAACTACTTCATTTGCTCAAGTTCCACGGAGCTAGCACAAACCGTGTTTGATTTAGAGTTTCAAACACATCTATCTATATAGCAGAAAACAGAGTGAAACCTAAAAATTCAAACTGTTACTGGAAACGAACGCTTGAACCTAGAAGAGTGAAAATTTGGCAGCCAAGTGGGCTTAGTGAACTGATCATTACCACCAAGTATCATCAAGATTTGGTGAAAAAATGTTTGCTGAGATTTCAGCAAACTAGTAGTTTTTTGGAAGCTTGGCAACCCCTTTCAAATGAAAGTGTTTTTCGCCAGTCTCTGCATGGGGTACTTCAAGAGGAAACAAACCATAGAGATAGAACTTAGAACTACTTCATTTTGTCAAGTTTCACGGAGCTAGCACAAACCGTGTTTGATTTAGAGTTTCGAGACATCTATCTATATAGCAGAAAACAGAGTGAAACCTAAAAATTCAAACTGTTACTGGAAACGAACGCTTGAACCTAGAAGAGTGAAAATTGGGCAGCCAAGTGGGCTTAGTGAACTGATCATTACCACCAAGTATCATCAAGATTTGGTGAAAAAATGTTTGCTGAGATTTCAGCAAACTAGTAGTTTTTTGGAAGCTTGGCAACCCCTTTCAAATGAAAGTGTTTTTCGCCAGTCTCTGCATGGGGTACTTCAAGAGGAAACAAACCATAGAGATAGAACTTAGAACTACTTCATTTGGTCAAGTTTCAAGGAGCTAGCACAAACCGTGTTTGATTTAGAATTCCAAACACAGCTATCTATGTAGGAGAAAACAGAGTGAAACCTAAAAATTCAAACTGTTACTGGAAACGAATGCTTCAACCTAGAAGAATAAAAATTGGGCAGCCAAGTGGGATTAGTGAACTGATCATTACCACCAAGTATCATCAAGATTTGGTGAAAAAATGTTTGCTGAGATTTCAGCAAACTAGTAGTTTTTTGGAAGCTTGGCAACCCCTTTCAAACGAAAGTGTTTTTCGCCAGTCTCTGCATGGGGTACTTCAAGAGGAAACAAACCATAGAGATAGAACTTAGAACTACTTCATTTTGTCAAGTTTCACGGAGCTAGCACAAACCGTGTTTGATTTAGAGTTTCGAGATATCTATCTATATAGCAGAAAACAGAGTGAAACCTAAAAATTCAAACTGTTACTGGAAACGATCTCTTGAACCTAGAAGAGTGAAAGTTGGGCAGCCAAGTGGGCTTAGTGAACTGATCATTACCACCAAGTATCATCAAGATTTGGTGAAAAAATGTTTGCTGAGATTTCAGCAAACGTGTAGTTTTTTGGAAGCTTGGCAACCCCTTTCAAACGAAAGTGTTTTTCGCCAGTCTCTGCATGGGGTACTTCAAGAGGAAACAAACCATAGAGATAGAACTTAGAACTACTTCATTTTGTCAAGTTTCACGGAGCTAGCACAAACCGTGTTTGATTTAGAGTTTCAAAGACATCTATCTATATAGCAGAAAACAGAGTGAAACCTAAAAATTCAAACTGTTACTGGAAACGAACGCTTGAACCTAGAAGAGTGAAAGTTGGGCAGCCAAGTGGGATTAGTGAACTGATCATTACCACCAAGTATCATCAAGATTTGGTGAAAAAAATGTTTGCTGAGATTTCAGCAAACTAGTAGTTTTTTGGAAGCTTGGCAACCCTTTCAAACGAAAGTGTTTTTCGCCAGTCTCTGCATGGGGTACTTCAAGAGGAAACAAACCATAGAGATAGAACTTAGAACTACTTCATTTTGTCAAGTTTCACGGAGCTAGCACAAACCGTGTTTGATTTAGAGTTTCAAACACATCTATCTATATAGCAGAAAACAGAGTGAAACCTAAAATTTCAAAGTGTTACTGGAAACGAACGCTTGAACCTAGAAGAGTGAAAATTGGGCAGCCAAGTGGGCTTAGTGAACTGATCATTACCACCAAGTATCATCAAGATTTGGTGAAAAAATGTTTGCTGAGATTTCAGCAAACGAGTAGTTTTTTGGAAGCTTGGCAACCCCTTTCAAACGAAAGTGTTCTTCGCCAGTCTCTGCATGGGGTACTTCAAGAGGAAACAAACCATAGAGATAGAACTTAGAACTACTTCATTTTGTCAAGTTCCACGGAGCTAGCACAAACCGTGTTTGATTTAGAGTTTCAAACACATCTATCTATATAGCAGAAAACAGAGTGAAACCTAAAAATTCAAACTGTTACTGGAAACGAACGCTTGAACCTAGAAGAGTGAAAGTTGGGCAGCCAAGTGGGCTTAGTGAACTGATCATTACCACCAAGTATCATCAAGATTTGGTGAAAAAATGTTTGCTGAGATTTCAGCAAACTAGTAGTTTTTTGGAAGCTTGGCAACCAGTTTCAAATGAAAGTGTTTTTCGCCAGTCTCTGCATGGGGTACTTCAAGAGGAAACAAACCATAGAGATAGAACTTAGAACTACTTCATTTGCTCAAGTTTCAAGGAGCTAGCACAAACCGTGTTTGATTTAGAGTTTCAAACACATCTATCTATATAGCAGAAAACAGAGTGAAACCTAAAAATTCAAAGTGTTCCTGGAAACGAACGCTTGAACTTAGAAGAGTGAAAATTGGGCAGCCAAGTGGGCTTAGTGAACTGATCATTACCACCAAGTATCATCAAGATTTGGTTGAAAAAATGTTTGCTGAGATTTCAGCAAACTAGTAGTTTTTTGGAAGCTTGGCAACCCCTTTCAAACGAAAGTGTTCTTCGCCAGTCTCTGCATGGGGTACTTCAAGAGGAAACAAACCATAGAGATAGAACTTAGAACTACTTCATTTTGTCAAGTTTCACGGAGCTAGCACAAACCGTGTTTGATTTAGAGTTTCAAACACATCTATCTATATTACAGAAAACAGAGTGAAACCTAAAAATTCAAACTGTTACTGGAAACGAACACTTGAACCTAGAAGAGTGAAAGTTGGGCAGCCAAGTGGGATTAGTGAACTGATCATTACCACCAAGTATCATCAAGATTTGGTGAAAAAATGTTTGCTGAGATTTCAGCAAACTAGTAGTTTTTTGGAAGCTTGGCAACCCCTTTCAAACGAAAGTGTTTTTCGCCAGTCTCTGCATGGGGTACTTCAAGAGGAAACAAACCATAGAGATAGAACTTAGAACTCCTTCATTTTGTCAAGTTTCAAGGAGCAGGCACAAACCGTGTTTGATTTAGAGTTTCAAACACATCTATCTATATAACAGAAAACAGAGAGAAACCTAAAAATTCAAAGTGTTACTGGAAACGAACGCTTGAACCTAGAGGAGTGAAAATTGGGCAGCCAAGTGGGCTTAGTGAACTGATCATTACCACCAAGTATCATCAAGATTTGGTGAAAAAATGTTTGCTGAGATTTCAGCAAACGAGAATTTTTTGGAAGCTTGGCAACCCCTTTCAAACGAAAGTGTTCTTCGCCAGTCTCTGCATGGGGTACTTAAAGAGGAAACAAACAATGGAGATAGAACTTAGAACTACTTCATTTTGTCAAGTTTCACGAAGCTAGCACAAACCGTGTTTGATTTAGAGTTTCAAACACATCTATCTATATAGCAGAAAACAGAGTGAAACCTAAAAATTCAAACTGTTACTGGAAACGAAGGCTTCAACCCAGAAGAATAAAAATTGGGCAGCCAAGTGGGATTAGTGAACTGATCATTACCACCAAGTATCATCAAGATTTGGTGAAAAAATGTTTGCTGAGATTTCAGCAAACGAGTAGTTTTTTGGAAGCTTGGCAACCCCTTTCAAACGAAAGTGTTCTTCGCCAGTCTCTGCATGGGGTACTTCAAGAGGAAACAAACCATAGAGATAGAACTTAGACCTACTTCATTTTGTCAAGTTTCACGGAGCTAGCACAAACCGTGTTTGATTTAGAGTTTCAAACACATCTATCTATATAGCAGAAAACAGAGTGAAACCTAAAATTTTTAAGTGTTACTGTAAACGAACGCTTGAACCTAGAAGAGTGAAAATTGGGCAGCCAAGTGGGCTTAGTGAACTGATTATTACAACCAAGTATCATCAAGATTTGGTGAAAAAATGTTTGCTGAGATTTCAGCAAACGAGTAGTTTTTTGGAAGCTTGGCAACCCCTTTCAAACGAAAGTGTTCTTGGCCAGTCTCTGCATGGGGTACTTCAAGAGGAAACAAACCATAGAGATAGAACTTAGAACTACTTCATTTTGTCAAGTTTCACGGAGCTAGCACAAACCGTGTTTGATTTAGAGTTTCAAACACATCTATCTATATATCAGAAAACAGAGTGAAACCTAAAAATTCAAACTGTTACTGGAAACGAGCGCTTGAACCTAGAAGAGTGAAAGTTGGGCAGCCAAGTGGACTTAGTGAACTGATCATTACCACCAAGTATCATCAAGATTTGGTGAAAAAATGTTTGCTGAGATTTCAGCAAACTAGTAGTTTTTTGGAAGCTTGGCAACCCCTTTCAAACGAAAGTGTTTTTCGCCCGTCTCTGCATGGGGTACTTCAAGAGGAAACAAACCATAGAGATAGAACTTAGAACTACTTCATTTGCTCAAGTTTCAAGGACCTAGCACAAACCGTGTTTGATTTAGAGTTTCAAACACATCTATCTATATAGCAGAAAACAGAGTGAAACCTAAAATTTCAAAGTGTTACTGGAAACGAACGCTTGAACCTAGAAGAGTGAAAATTGCGCAGCCAAGTGGGCTTAGTGAATTGATCATTACCACCAAGTATCATCAAGATTTGGTGAAAAAATATTTGCTGAGATTTCAGCAAACGAGTAGTTTTTTGGAAGCTTGGCAAACCCTTTCAAACGAAAGTGTTCTTCGCCAGTCTCTGCATGGGGTACTTCAAGAGGAAACAAACCATAGAGATAGAACTTAGAACTACTTCATTTGTCAAGTTTCACGGAGCTAGCACAAACCGTGTTTGATTTAGAGTTTCAAACAAATCTATCTATATAGCAGAAAACAGAGTGAAACCTAAAAATTCAAACAGTTACTGGAAACGAACGCTTGAACCTAGAAGATTGAAAGTTGGGCAGCCAAGTGGGCTTAGTGAACTGATCATTACCACCAAGTATCATCAAGATTTGGTGAAAAAATATTTGCTGAGATTTCAGCAAACGAGTAGTTTTTTGGAAGCTTGGCAACCCCTTTCAAACGAAAGTGTTTTTCGCCAGTCTCTGCATGGGGTACTTCAAGAGGAAACAAACCATAGAGATAGAACTTAGAACTACTTCATTTTGTCAAGTTTCACGGAGCTAGCACAAACCGTGTTTGATTTAGAGTTTCAAACACATCTATCTATATAACAGAAAACAGAGTGAAACCTAAAAATTCAAACTGTTACTGGAAACGAACTCTTGAACCTAGAACAGTGAAAGTTGGGCAGTCAAGTGGGATTAATGAACTGATCATTACCACCAAGTATCATCAAGATTTGGTGAAAAAATGTTTGCTGAGATTTCAGCAATCGAGTAGTTTTTTGGAAGCTTGGCAACCCCTGTCAAATGAAAGTGTTTTTCGCCAGTCTCTGCATGGGGTACTTCAAGAGGAAACAAACCATAGAGATAGAACTTAGAACTACTTCATTTGCTCAAGTTTCAAGGAGCTAGCACAAACCGTGTTTGATTTAGAGTTTCAAACACATCTATTTATATAGCAGAAAACAGAGTGAAACCTAAAAATTTAAAGTGTTACTGGAAACGAACGCTTGAACCTAGAGGAGTGAAAATTGGGCAGCCAAGTGGGCTTAGTGAACTGATCATTACCACCAAGTATCATCAAGATTTGGTGAAAAAATGTTTGCTGAGATTTCAGCAAACTAGTAGTTTTTAGGAAGCTTGGCAACCCCTTTCAAACGAAAGTGTTCTTCGCCAGTCTCTCCATGGGGTACTTCAAGAGGACACAAACCATAGAGATAGAACTTAGAACTACTTCATTTTGTCAAGTTTCACGGAGCTAGCACAAACCGTGTTTGATTTAGAGTTTCAAACACATCTATCTATATAACAGAAAACAGAGTGAAACCTAAAAATTCAAACTGTTACTGGAAACGAACGCTTGAAGCTAGAAGAGTGAAAGTTGGGCAGCCAAGTGGGATTAGTGAACTGATCATTACCACCAAGTATCATCAAGATTTGGTGAAAAAATGTTTGCTGAGATTTCAGCAAACTAGTAGTTTTTTGGAAGCTTGGCAACCCCTTTCAAACGAAAGTGTTTTTCGCCCGTCTCTGCATGGGGTACTTCAAGAGGAAACAAACCATAGAGATAGAACTTAGAACTACTTCATTTTGTCAAGTTTCACGGAGCTAGCACAAACCGTGTTTGATTTAGAGTTTCAAACACATCTATCTATATAACAGAAAACAGAGTGAAACCTAAAAATTCAAAGTGTTACTGGAAACGAACGCTTGAACCTAGAAGAGTGAAAGTTGGGCAGCCAAGTGGGATTAGTGAACTGATCATTACCACCAAGTATCATCAAGATTTGGTGAAAAAATGTTTGCTGAGATTTCAGCAAACTAGTAGTTTTTTGGAAGCTTGGCAACCCCTTTCAAACGAAAGTGTTTTTCGCCAGTCTCTGCATGGGGTACTTCAAGAGGAAACAAACCATAGAGATAGAACTTAGAACTACTTCATTTTGTCAAGTTTCAAGGAGCTAGCACAAACCGTGTTTGATTTAGAGTTTCAAACACATCTATCTATATAACAGAAAACAGAGTGAAACCTAAAAATTCAAAGTGTTACTGGAAACGAACGCTTGGACCTAGAAGAGTGAAAATTGGGCAGCCAAGTGGGCTTAGTGAACTGATCATTACCACCAAGTATCATCAAGATTTGGTGAAAAAATGTTTGCTGAGATTTCAGCAAACGAGAAGTTTTTTGGAAGCTTGGCAACCCCTTTCAAACGAAAGTGTTCTTCGCCAGTCTCTGCATGGGGTACTTCAAGAGGAAACAAACCATAGAGATAGAACTTAGAACTACTTCATTTTGTCAAGTTTCACGGAGCTAGCACAAACCGTGTTTGATTTAGAGTTTCAAACACATCTATCTATATAACAGAAAACAGAGTGAAACCTAAAAATTCGAACTGTTACTGGAAACGAACGCTTGAACCTAGAAGAGTGAAAGTTGGGCAGCCAAGTGGGATTAGTGAACTGATCATTACCACCAAGTATCATCAAGATTTGGTGAAAAAATGTTTGCTGAGATTTCAGCAAACGAGTAGTTTTTTGGAAGCTTGGCAACCCCTTTCAAATGAAAGTGTTTTTCGCCAGTCTCTGCATGGGGTACTTCAAGAGGAAACAAACCATAGAGATAGAACTTAGAACTACTTCATTTGGTCAAGTTTCAAGGAGCTAGCACAAACCGTGTTTGATTTAGAATTCCAAACACAGCTATCTATGTAGGAGAAAACAGAGTGAAACCTAAAAATTCAAACTGTTACTGGAAAGGAACGCTTCATCCTAGAAGAATAAAAATTGGGCCGCCAAGTGGGATTAGTGAACTGATCATTACCACCAAGTATCATCAAGATTTGGTGAAAAAATGTTTGCTGAGATTTCAGCAAACGAGTAGTTTTTTGGAAGCTTGGCAACCCCTGTCAAATGAAAGTGTTTTTCGCCAGTCTCTGCATGGGGTACTTCAAGAGGAAACAAACCATAGAGATAGAACTTAGAACTATTTCATTTGCTCAAGTTTCAAGGAGCTAGCACAAACCGTGTTTGATTTAGAGTTTCAAACACATCTATCTATATAGCAGAAAACAGAGTGAAACCTAAAAATTCAAAGTGTTACTGGAAACGAACGCTTGAACCTAGAGGAGTGAAAATTGGGCAGCCAAGTGGGCTTAGTGAACTGATCATTACCACCAAGTATCATCAAGATTTGGTGAAAAAATGTTTGCTGAGATTTCAGCAAACTAGTAGTTTTTTGGAAGCTTGGCAACCCCTTTCAAACGAAAGTGTTCTTCGCCAGTCTCTCCATGGGGTACTTCAAGAGGAAACAAACCATAGAGATAGAACTTAGAACTACTTCATTTTGTCAAGTTTCACGGAGCTAGCACAAACCGTGTTTGATTTAGAGTTTCAAACACATCTATCTATATAACAGAAAACAGAGTGAAACCTAAAAATTCAAAGTGTTACTGGAAACGAACGCTTGAACCTAGAAGAGTGAAAGTTGGGCAGCCAAGTGGGATTAGTGAACTGATCATTTCCACCAAGTATCATCAAGATTTGGTGAAAAAATGTTTGCTGAGATTTCAGCAAACGAGAAGTTTTTTGGAAGCTTGGCAACCCCTTTCAAACGAAAGTGTTCTTCGCCAGTCTCTGCATGGGGTACTTCAAGAGGAAACAAACCATAGAGATAGAACTTAGAACTACTTCATTTTGTCAAGTTTCACGGAGCTAGCACAAACCGTGTTTGATTTAGAGTTTCAAACACATCTATCTATATAACAGAAAACAGAGTGAAACCTAAAAATTCAAACTGTTACTGGAAACGAACGCTTGAACCTAGAAGAGTGAAAGTTGGGCAGCCAAGTGGGATTAGTGAACTGATCATTACCACCAAGTATCATCAAGATTTGGTGAAAAAATGTTTGCTGAGATTTCAGCAAACTAGTAGTTTTTTGGAAGCTTGGCAACCCCTTTCAAATGAAAGTGTTTTTCGCCAGTCTCTGCATGGGGTACTTCAAGAGGAAACAAACCATAGAGATAGAACTTAGAACTACTTCATTTGGTCAAGTTTCAAGGAGCTAGCAAAAACCGTGTTTGATTTAGAATTCCAAACACAGCTATCTATGTAGGAGAAAACAGAGTGAAACCTAAAAATTCAAACTGTTACTGGAAACGAACGCTTCATCCTAGAAGAATAAAAATTGGGCAGCCAAGTGGGATTAGTGAACTGATCATTACCACCAAGTATCATCAAGATTTGGTGAAAAAATGTTTGCTGAGATTTCAGCAAACTAGTAGTATTTTGGAAGCTTGGCAACCCTTTTCAAACGAAAGTGTTTTTCGCCAGTCTCTGCATGGGGTACTTCAAGAGGAAACAAACCATAGAGATAGAACTTAGAACTACTTCATTTGCTCAAGTTTCAAGGAGCTAGCACAAACCGTGTTTGATTTAGAGTTTCAAACACATCTATCTATATAGCAGAAAACAGAGTGAAACCTAAAAATTCAAAGTGTTACTGGAAACGAACGCTTGAACCTAGAGGAGTGAAAATTGGGCAGCCAAGTGGGCTTAGTGAACTGATCATTACCACCAAGTATCATCAAGATTTGGTGAAAAAATGTTTGCTGAGATTTCAGCAAACTAGTAGTTTTTTGGAAGCTTGGCAACCCCTTTCAAACGAAAGTGTTCTTCGCCAGTCTCTCCTTGGGGTACTTCAAGAGGAAACAAACCATAGAGATAGAACTTAGACTACTTCATTTTGTCAAGTTTCACGGAGCTAGCACAAACCGTGTTTGATTTAGAGTTTCAAACACATCTATCTATATAACAGAAAACAGAGTGAAACCTAAAAATTCAAAGTGTTACTGGAAACGAACGCTTTAACCTAGAAGAGTGAAAGTTGGGCAGCCAAGTGGGATTAGTGAACTGATCATTACCACCAAGTATCATCAAGATTTGGTGAAAAAATGTTTGCTGAGATTTCAGCAAACTAGTAGTTTTTTGGAAGCTTGGCAACCCCTTTCAAACGAAAGTGTTTTTCGCCAGTCTCTGCATGGGGTACTTCAAGAGGAAACAAACAATAGAGATAGAACTTAGAACTACTTCATTTTGTCAAGTTTCAAGGAGCTAGCACAAACCGTGTTTGATTTAGAGTTTCAAACACATCTATCTATATAACAGAAAACAGAGTGAAACCTAAAAATTCAAAGTGTTACTGGAAACGAACGCTTGGACCTAGAAGAGTGAAAATTGGGCAGCCAAGTGGGCTTAGTGAACTGATCATTACCACCAAGTATCATCAAGATTTGGTGAAAAAATGTTTGCTGAGATTTCAGCAAACGAGAAGTTTTTTGGAAGCTTGGCAACCCCTTTCAAACGAAAGTGTTCTTCGCCAGTCTCTCCATGGGGTACTTCAAGAGGAAACAAACCATAGAGATAGAACTTAGAACTACTTCATTTTGTCAAGTTTCACGGAGCTAGCACAAACCGTGTTTGATTTAGAGTTTCAAACACATCTATCTATATAACAGAAAACAGAGTGAAACCTAAAAATTCAAAGTGTTACTGGAAACGAACGCTTGAACCTAGAAGAGTGAAAGTTGGGCAGCCAAGTGGGCTTAGTGAACTGATCATTACCACCAAGTATCATCAAGATTTGTTGAAAAAAGGTTTGCTGAGATTTCAGCAAACGAGAAGTTTTTGGAAGCTTGGCAACCCCTTTCAAACGAAAGTGTTTTTCGCCAGTCTCTGCATGGGGTACTTCAAGAGGAAACAAACCATAGAGATAGAACTTAGAACTACTTCATTTGGTCAAGTTTCAAGGAGCTAGCACAAACCGTGTTTGATTTAGAATTCCAAACACAGCTATCTATGTAGGAGAAAACAGAGTGAAACCTAAAAATTCAAACTGCTACTGGAAACGAACGCTTCATCCTAGAAGAATAAAAATTGGGCAGCCAAGTGGGATTAGTGAACTGATCATTACCACCAAGTATCATCAAGATTTGGTGAAAAAATGTTTGCTGAGATTTCAGCAAACTAGTAGTTTTTCGGAAGCTTGGCAACCCCTTTCAAACGAAAGTGTTCTTCGCCAGTCTCAGAATGGGGTACTTCAAGAGGAAACAAACCATAGAGATAGAACTTAGAACTACTTCATTTTGTCAAGTTTCACGGAGCTAGCACAAACCGTGTTTGATTTAGAGTTTCAAACACATCTATCTATATAGCAGAAAACAGAGTGAAACCTAAAAATTCAAACTGTTACTGGAAACGAACGCTTGAACCTAGAAGAGTGAAAGTTGGGCAGCCAAGAGGGCTTAGTGAACTGATCATTACCAAAAAGTATCATCAAGATTTGGTGAAAAACTGTTTGCTGAGATTTCAGCAAACTAGTAGTTTTTTGGAAGCTTGGCAACCCCTTTCAAATGAAAGTGTTTTTCGCCAGTCTCTGCATGGGGTACTTCAAGAGGAAACAAACCATAGAGATAGAACTTAGAACTACTTCATTTGCTCAAGTTTCAAGGAGCTAGCACAAACCGTGTTTGATTTAGAGTTTCAAACACATCTATCTATATAGCAGAAAACAGAGTGAAACCTAAAAATTCAAAGTGTTACTGAAAACGAACGTTTGAACCTAGAAGAGTGAAAGTTGGGCAGCCAAGTGGGCTTAGTGAACTGATCATTACCACCAAGTATCATCAAGATTTGGTGAAAAAATGTTTGCTGAGATTTCAGCAAACGAGTAGTTTTTTGGAAGCTTGGCAACCCCTTTCAAACGAAAGTGTTCTTCGCCAGTCTCTGCATGGGGTACTTCAAGAGGAAACAAACCATAGAGATAGAACTTAGAACTACTTCATTTGGTCAAGTTTCAAGGAGCTAGCACAAACCGTGTTTGATTTAGAATTCCAAACACAGCTATCTATGTAGGAGAAAACAGAGTGAAACCTAAAAATTCAAACTGTTACTGGAAACGAATGCTTCAAACTAGAAGAATAAAAATTGGGCAGCCAAGTGGGATTAGTGAACTGATCATTACCACCAAGTATCATCAAGATTTGGTGAAAAAATGTTTGCTGAGATTTCAGCAAACTAGTAGTTTTTTGGAAGCTTGGCAACCCCTTTCAAACGAAAGTTTTCTTCGCCAGTCTATGCATGGGGTACTTCAGAAAGAAACAAACCATAGAGATAGAACTTAGAACTTCTTCATTTTGTCAAGTTTCACGGAGCTAGCACAAACCGTGTTTGATTTAGAGTTTCAAACACATCTATCTATATAGCAGAAAACAGAGTGAAACCTAAAATTTCAAAGTGTTACTGGAAACGAACGCTTGAACCTAACAGAGTGAAAATTGGGCAGCCAAGTGGGCTTAGTGAACTGATCATTACCACCAAGTATCATCAAGATTTGGTGAAAAAATGTTTGCTGAGATTTCAGCAAACGAGTAGTTTTTTGGAAGCTTGGCAACCCCTTTCAAACGAAAGTGTTTTTCGCCAGTCTCTGCATGGGGTACTTCAAGAGGAAACAAACCATAGAGATAGAACTTAGAACTACTTCACTTTGTCAAGTTTCACGGAGCTAGCACAAACCGTGTTTAATTTAGAGTTTCAAAGACATCTATCTATATAACAGAAAACAGAGTGAAACCTAAAAATTCAAAGTGTTACTGGAAACGAACGCTTGAACCTAGAAGAGTGAAAATTGGGCAGCCAAGTGGGCTTAGTGAACTGATCATTACCACCAAGTATCATCAAGATTTGGTGAAAAAATGTTTGCTGAGATTTCAGCAAAGGAGAAGTTTTTTGGAAGCTTGGCAACCCCTTTCAAACGAAAGTGTTCTTCGCCAGTCTCTGCATGGGGTACTTCAAGAGGAAACAAACCATAGAGATAGAACTTAGAACTACTTCATTTTGTCAAGTTTCACGGAGCTAGCACAAACCGTGTTTGATTTAGAGTTTCAAACACATCTATCTATGTAGCAGAAAACAGAGTGAAACCTAAAATTTCAAACTGTTACTGGAAACGAACGCTTGAACCTAGAAGAGTGAAAATTGGGCAGCCAAGTGGGCTTAGTGAACTGATCATTACCACCAAGTATCATCAAGATTTGGTGAAAAAATGTTTGCTGAGATTTCAGCAAACGAGTAGTTTTTTGGAAGCTTGGCAACCCCTTTCAAATGAAAGTGTTTTTCGCCAGTCTCTGCATGGGGTACTTCAGGAGGAAACAAACCATAGAGATAGAACTTAGAACTACTTCATTTGGTCAAGTTTCAAGGAGCTAGCACAAACCGTGTTTGATTTAGAATTCCAAACACAGCTATCTATGTAGGAGAAAACAGAGTGAAACCTAAAATTCAAACTGTTACTGGAAACGAATGCTTCAACCTAGAAGAATAAAAATTGGGCAGCCAAGTGGGATTAGTGAACTGATCATTACCACCAAGTATCATCAAGATTTGGTGAAAAAATGTTTGCTGAGATTTCAGCAAACTAGTAGTTTTTTGGAAGCTTGGCAACCCCTTTCAAACGAAAGTGTTTTTCGCCAGTCTCTGCATGGGGTACTTCAAGAGGAAACAAACCATAGAGATAGAACTTACAACTACTTCATTTTGTCAAGTTTCAAGGAGCTAGCACAAACCGTGTTTGATTTACAGTTTCAAAGACATCTATATATAGAGCAGAAAACGGAGTGAAACCTAAAATTTCAAAGTGTTACTGGAAACGAACGCTTGAACCTAGAAGAGTAAAAATTGGGCAGCCAAGTGGGCTTAGTGAACTGATCATTACCACCAAGTATCATCAAGTTTTGGTGAAAAAATGTTTGCTGAGATTTCAGAAAACTAGTAGTTTTTTGGAAGCTTGGCAACCCCTTTAAAATGAAAGTGTTTTTCGCCAGTCTCTGCATGGGGTACTTCAAGAGGAAACAAACCATAGGGATAGAACTTAGAACTACTTCATTTGCTCAATTTTAAAGGAGCTAGCACAAACCGTGTTTGATTTAGAGTTTCAAACACATCTATCTATATAGCAGAAAACAGAGTGAAACCTAAAAATTCAAAGTGTTACTGGAAACGAATGCTTGAACCTAGAAGAGTGAAAATTGGGCAGCCAAGTGGGATTAGTGAACTGATCATTACCACCAAGTATCATCAAGATTTGGTGAAAAAATGTTTGCTGAGATTTCAGCAAACTAGTAGTTTTTTGGAAGCTTGGCAACCCCTTTCAAACGAAAGTGTTCTTCGCCAGTCTCTGAATGGGGTACTTCAGTAGGAAACAAACCATAGAGATAGAACTTAGAACTACTTCATTTTGTCAAGTTTCACGGAGCTAGCACAAACCGTGTTTGATTTAGAGTTTCAAACACATCTATCTATATAACAGAAAACAGAGTGAAACCTAAAAATTCAAACTGTTACTGGAAACGAATGCTTGAACCTAGAAGAGTGAAAGTTGGGCAGCCAAGTGAGATTAGTGAACTGATCATTACCACCAAGTATCATCAAGATTTGGTGAAAAAATGTTTGCTGAGATTTCAGCAAACGAGTAGTTTTTTGGAAGCTTGGCAACCCCTTTCAAACGAAAGTGTTCTTCGCCAGTCTCTGCATGGGGTACTTCAGAAGGAAACAAACCATAGAGATAGAACTTAGAACTACTTCATTTTGTCAAGTTTCACGGAGCTAGCACAAACCGTGTTTGATTTAGAGTTTCAAACACATCTATCTATATAGCAGAAAACAGAGTGAAACCTAAAATTTCAAACTGTTACTGGAAACGAACGCTTGAACCTAGAAGAGTGAAAATTGGGCAGCCAAGTGGGCTTAGTGAACTGATCATTACCACCAAGTATCATCAAGATTTGGTGAAAAAATGTTTGCTGAGATTTCAGCAAACGAGTAGTTTTTTGGAAGCTTGGCAACCCCTTTCAAACGAAAGTGTTTTTCGCCAGTCTCTGCATGGGGCACTTAAAGAGGAAACAAACCATAGAGATAGAACTTAGAACTACTTCATTTTGTCAAGTTTCACGGTGCTAGCACAAACCGTGTTTGATTTAGAGTTTCTAAGACATCTATCTATATAGCAGAAAACAGAGTGAAACCTAAAAATTCAAACTGTTACTGGAAACGAACGCTTGAACCTAGAAGAGTGAAAGTTGGGCAGCCAAGTGGGCTTAGTGAACTGATCATTACCACCAAGTATCATCAAGATTTGTTGAAAAAAGGTTTGCTGAGATTTCAGCAAACGAGAAGTTTTTTGGAAGCTTGGCAACCCCTTTCAAACGAAAGTGTTTTTCGCCAGTCTCTGCATGGGGTACTTCAAGAGGAAACAAACCATAGAGATAGAACTTAGAACTACTTCATTTGGTCAAGTTTCAAGGAGCTAGCACAAACCGTGTTTGATTTAGAATTCCAAACACAGCTATCTATGTAGGAGAAAACAGAGTGAAACCTAAAAATTCAAACTGCTACTGGAAACGAACGCTTCATCCTAGAAGAATAAAAATTGGGCAGCCAAGTGGGATTAGTGAACTGATCATTACCACCAAGTATCATCAAGATTTGGTGAAAAAATGTTTGCTGAGATTTCAGCAAACTAGTAGTTTTTCGGAAGCTTGGCAACCCCTTTCAAACGAAAGTGTTCTTCGCCAGTCTCAGAATGGGGTACTTCAAGAGGAAACAAACCATAGAGATAGAACTTAGAACTACTTCATTTTGTCAAGTTTCACGGAGCTAGCACAAACCGTGTTTGATTTAGAGTTTCAAACACATCTATCTATATAGCAGAAAACAGAGTGAAACCTAAAAATTCAAACTGTTACTGGAAACGAACGCTTGAACCTAGAAGAGTGAAAGTTGGGCAGCCAAGAGGGCTTAGTGAACTGATCATTACCAAAAAGTATCATCAAGATTTGGTGAAAAAATGTTTGCTGAGATTTCAGCAAACTAGTAGTTTTTGGGAAGCTTGGCAACCCCTTTCAAATGAAAGTGTTTTTCGCCAGTCTCTGCATGGGGTACTTCAAGAGGAAACAAACCATAGAGATAGAACTTAGAACTACTTCATTTGCTCAAGTTTCAAGGAGCTAGCACAAACCGTGTTTGATTTAGAGTTTCAAACACATCTATCTATATAGCAGAAAACAGAGTGAAACCTAAAAATTCAAAGTGTTACTGAAAACGAACGTTTGAACCTAGAAGAGTGAAAGTTGGGCAGCCAAGTGGGCTTAGTGAACTGATCATTACCACCAAGTATCATCAAGATTTGGTGAAAAAATGTTTGCTGAGATTTCAGCAAACGAGTAGTTTTTTGGAAGCTTGGCAACCCCTTTCAAACGAAAGTGTTCTTCGCCAGTCTCTGCATGGGGTACTTCAAGAGGAAACAAACCATAGAGATAGAACTTAGAACTACTTCATTTGGTCAAGTTTCAAGGAGCTAGCACAAACCGTGTTTGATTTAGAATTCCAAACACAGCTATCTATGTAGGAGAAAACAGAGTGAAACCTAAAAATTCAAACTGTTACTGGAAACGAATGCTTCAAACTAGAAGAATAAAAATTGGGCAGCCAAGTGGGATTAGTGAACTGATCATTACCACCAAGTATCATCAAGATTTGGTGAAAAAATGTTTGCTGAGATTTCAGCAAACTAGTAGTTTTTTGGAAGCTTGGCAACCCTTTCAAACGAAAGTTTTCTTCGCCAGTCTATGCATGGGGTACTTCAGAAAGAAACAAACCATAGAGATAGAACTTAGAACTTCTTCATTTTGTCAAGTTTCACGGAGCTAGCACAAACCGTGTTTGATTTAGAGTTTCAAACACATCTATCTATATAGCAGAAAACAGAGTGAAACCTAAAATTTCAAAGTGTTACTGGAAACGAACGCTTGAACCTAACAGAGTGAAAATTGGGCAGCCAAGTGGGCTTAGTGAACTGATCATTACCACCAAGTATCATCAAGATTTGGTGAAAAAATGTTTGCTGAGATTTCAGCAAACGAGTAGTTTTTTGGAAGCTTGGCAACCCCTTTCAAACGAAAGTGTTTTTCGCCAGTCTCTGCATGGGGTACTTCAAGAGGAAACAAACCATAGAGATAGAACTTAGAACTACTTCACTTTGTCAAGTTTCACGGAGCTAGCACAAACCGTGTTTAATTTAGAGTTTCAAAGACATCTATCTATATAACAGAAAACAGAGTGAAACCTAAAAATTCAAAGTGTTACTGGAAACGAACGCTTGAACCTAGAAGAGTGAAAATTGGGCAGCCAAGTGGGCTTAGTGAACTGATCATTACCACCAAGTATCATCAAGATTTGGTGAAAAAATGTTTGCTGAGATTTCAGCAAAGGAGAAGTTTTTTGGAAGCTTGGCAACCCTTTCAAACGAAAGTGTTCTTCGCCAGTCTCTGCATGGGGTACTTCAAGAGGAAACAAACCATAGAGATAGAACTTAGAACTACTTCATTTTGTCAAGTTTCACGGAGCTAGCACAAACCGTGTTTGATTTAGAGTTTCAAACACATCTATCTATGTAGCAGAAAACAGAGTGAAACCTAAAATTTCAAACTGTTACTGGAAACGAACGCTTGAACCTAGAAGAGTGAAAATTGGGCAGCCAAGTGGGCTTAGTGAACTGATCATTACCACCAAGTATCATCAAGATTTGGTGAAAAAATGTTTGCTGAGATTTCAGCAAACGAGTAGTTTTTTGGAAGCTTGGCAACCCCTTTCAAATGAAAGTGTTTTTCGCCAGTCTCTGCATGGGGTACTTCAGGAGGAAACAAACCATAGAGATAGAACTTAGAACTACTTCATTTGGTCAAGTTTCAAGGAGCTAGCACAAACCGTGTTTGATTTAGAATTCCAAACACAGCTATCTATGTAGGAGAAAACAGAGTGAAACCTAAAAATTCAAACTGTTACTGGAAACGAATGCTTCAACCTAGAAGAATAAAAATTGGGCAGCCAAGTGGGATTAGTGAACTGATCATTACCACCAAGTATCATCAAGATTTGGTGAAAAAATGTTTGCTGAGATTTCAGCAAACTAGTAGTTTTTTGGAAGCTTGGCAACCCCTTTCAAACGAAAGTGTTTTTCGCCAGTCTCTGCATGGGGTACTTCAAGAGGAAACAAACCATAGAGATAGAACTTACAACTACTTCATTTTGTCAAGTTTCAAGGAGCTAGCACAAACCGTGTTTGATTTACAGTTTCAAAGACATCTATATATAGAGCAGAAAACGGAGTGAAACCTAAAATTTCAAAGTGTTACTGGAAACGAACGCTTGAACCTAGAAGAGTAAAAATTGGGCAGCCAAGTGGGCTTAGTGAACTGATCATTACCACCAAGTATCATCAAGTTTTGGTGAAAAAATGTTTGCTGAGATTTCAGAAAACTAGTAGTTTTTTGGAAGCTTGGCAACCCCTTTAAAATGAAAGTGTTTTTCGCCAGTCTCTGCATGGGGTACTTCAAGAGGAAACAAACCATAGGGATAGAACTTAGAACTACTTCATTTGCTCAATTTTAAAGGAGCTAGCACAAACCGTGTTTGATTTAGAGTTTCAAACACATCTATCTATATAGCAGAAAACAGAGTGAAACCTAAAAATTCAAAGTGTTACTGGAAACGAATGCTTGAACCTAGAAGAGTGAAAATTGGGCAGCCAAGTGGGATTAGTGAACTGATCATTACCACCAAGTATCATCAAGATTTGGTGAAAAAATGTTTGCTGAGATTTCAGCAAACTAGTAGTTTTTTGGAAGCTTGGCAACCCCTTTCAAACGAAAGTGTTCTTCGCCAGTCTCTGAATGGGGTACTTCAGTAGGAAACAAACCATAGAGATAGAACTTAGAACTACTTCATTTTGTCAAGTTTCACGGAGCTAGCACAAACCGTGTTTGATTTAGAGTTTCAAACACATCTATCTATATAACAGAAAACAGAGTGAAACCTAAAAATTCAAACTGTTACTGGAAACGAATGCTTGAACCTAGAAGAGTGAAAGTTGGGCAGCCAAGTGAGATTAGTGAACTGATCATTACCACCAAGTATCATCAAGATTTGGTGAAAAAAATGTTTGCTGAGATTTCAGCAAACGAGTAGTTTTTTGGAAGCTTGGCAACCCCTTTCAAACGAAAGTGTTCTTCGCCAGTCTCTGCATGGGGTACTTCAGAAGGAAACAAACCATAGAGATAGAACTTAGAACTACTTCATTTTGTCAAGTTTCACGGAGCTAGCACAAACCGTGTTTGATTTAGAGTTTCAAACACATCTATCTATATAGCAGAAAACAGAGTGAAACCTAAAATTTCAAACTGTTACTGGAAACGAACGCTTGAACCTAGAAGAGTGAAAATTGGGCAGCCAAGTGGGCTTAGTGAACTGATCATTACCACCAAGTATCATCAAGATTTGGTGAAAAAATGTTTGCTGAGATTTCAGCAAACGAGTAGTTTTTTGGAAGCTTGGCAACCCCTTTCAAACGAAAGTGTTTTTCGCCAGTCTCTGCATGGGGCACTTAAAGAGGAAACAAACCATAGAGATAGAACTTAGAACTACTTCATTTTGTCAAGTTTCACGGTGCTAGCACAAACCGTGTTTGATTTAGAGTTTCTAAGACATCTATCTATATAGCAGAAAACAGAGTGAAACCTAAAAATTCAAACTGTTACTGGAAACGAACGCTTGAACCTAGAAGACTGAAAGTTGGGCAGCCAAGTGGGATTAGTGAACTGATCATTACCACCAAGTATCATCAAGATTTGGTGAAAAAATGTTTGCTGAGATTTCAGCAAACTAGTAGTTTTTTGGAAGCTTGGCAACCCCTTTCAAACGAAAGTGTTTTTCGCCAGTCTCTGCATGGGGTACTGCAAGAGGAAAAAAACCATAGAGATAGAACTTAGAACTACTTCATTTTGTCAAGTTTCAAGGAGCTAGCACAAACCGTGTTTGATTTAGAGTTTCAAACACATCTATCTATATAACAGAAAACAGACTGAAACCTAAAAATTCAAACTGTTACTGGAAACGAACGCTTGAACCTAGAAGAGTGAAAGTTGGGCAGCCAAGTGGGATTAGTGAACTGATCATTACCACCAAGTATCATCAAGATTTGGTGAAAAAATGTTTGCTGAGATTTCAGCAAACTAGTAGTTTTTTGGAAGCTTGGCAACCCCTTTCAAACGAAAGTGTTTTTCGCCAGTCTCTGCATGGGGTACTTCAAGAGGAAACAAACCATAGAGATAGAACTTAGAACTACTTCATTTTGTCAAGTTTCACGGAGCTAGCACAAACCGTGTTTGATTTAGAGTTTCAAACACATCTATCTATATAGCAGGAAACAGAGTGAAACCTAAAATTTCAAAGTGTTACTGGAAACGAACGCTTGAACCTAGAAGAGTGAAAATTGGGCAGCCAAGTGGGCTTAGTGAACTGATCATTACCACCAAGTATCATCAAGATTTGGTGAAAAAATGTTTGCTGAGATTTCAGCAAACGAGTAGTTTTTTGGAAGCTTGGCAACCCCTTTCAAACGAAAGTGTTCTTCGCCAGTCTCTGCATGGGGTACTTCAAGAGGAAACAAACCATAGAGATAGAACTTAGAACTACTTCATTTTGTCAAGTTTCACGAGGCTAGCACAAACCGTGTTTGATTTAGAGTTTCAAACACATCTATCTATGTAGCAGAAAACAGAGTGAAACCTAAAATTTCAAACTGTTACTGGAAACGAACGCTTGAACCTAGAAGAGTGAAAATTGGGCAGCCAAGTGGGCTTAGTGAACTGATCATTACCACCAAGTATCATCAAGATTTGGTGAAAAAATGTTTGCTGAGATTTCAGCAAACGAGTAGTTTTTTGGAAGCTTGGCAACCCCTTTCAAATGAAAGTGTTTTTCGCCAGTCTCTGCATGGGGTACTTCAAGAGGAAACAAACCATAGAGATAGAACTTAGAACTACTTCATTTGGTCAAGTTTCAAGGAGCTAGCACAAACCGTGTTTGATTTAGAATTCCAAACACAGCTATCTATGTAGGAGAAAACAGAGTGAAACCTAAAAATTCAAACTGTTACTGGAAACGAATGCTTCAACCTAGAAGAATAAAAATTGGGCAGCCAAGTGGGATTAGTGAACTGATCATTACCACCAAGTATCATCAAGATTTGGTGAAAAAATGTTTGCTGAGATTTCAGCAAACTAGTAGTTTTTTGGAAGCTTGGCAACCCCTTTCAAACGAAAGTGTTCTTCGCCAGTCTCTGAATGGGGTACTTCAGAAGGAAACAAACCATAGAGATAGAACTTAGAACTACTTCATTTTGTCAAGTTTCACGGAGCTAGCACAAACCGTGTTTGATTTAGAGTTTCAAACACATCTATCTATATAACAGAAAACAGAGTGAAACCTAAAAATTCAAACTGTTACTGGAAACGAACGCTTGAACCTAGAAGAGTGAAAGTTGGGCAGCCAAGTGAGATTAGTGAACTGATCATTACCACCAAGTATCATCAAGATTTGGTGAAAAAATGTTTGCTGAGATTTCAGCAAACGAGTAGTTTTTTGGAAGCTTGGCAACCCCTTTCAAACGAAAGTGTTCTTCACCAGTCTCTGCATGGGGTACTTCAGAAGGAAACAAACCATAGAGATAGAACTTAGAACTACTTCATTTTGTCAAGTTTCACGGAGCTAGCACAAACCGTGTTTGATTTAGAGTTTCAAACACATCTATCTATATAGCAGAAAACAGAGTGAAACCTAAAATTTCAAAGTGTTACTGGAAACGAACGCTTGAACCTAGAAGAGTGAAAATTGGGCAGCCAAGTGGGCTTAGTGAACTGATCATTACCACCAAGTATCATCAAGATTTGGTGAAAAAATGTTTGCTGAGATTTCAGCAAACGAGTAGTTTTTTGGAAGCTTGGCAACCCCTTTCAAACGAAAGTGTTTTTCGCCAGTCTCTGCATGGGGCACTTCAAGAGGAAACAAACCATAGAGATAGAACTTAGAACTACTTCATTTTGTCAAGTTTCACGGTGCTAGCACAAACCGTGTTTGATTTAGAGTTTCTAAGACATCTATCTATATAGCAGAAAACAGAGTGAAACCTAAAAATTCAAACTGTTACTGGAAATGAACGCTTGAACCTAGAAGAGTGAAAGTTGGGCAGCCAAGTGGGATTAGTGAACTGATCATTACCACCAAGTATCATCAAGATTTGGTGAAAAAATGTTTGCTGAGATTTCAGCAAACTAGTAGTTTTTTGGAAGCTTGGCAACCCCTTTCAAACGAAAGTGTTTTTCGCCAGTCTCTGCATGGGGTACTGCAAGAGGAAAAAAACCATAGAGATAGAACTTAGAACTACTTCATTTTGTCAAGTTTCAAGGAGCTAGCACAAACCGTGTTTGATTTAGAGTTTCAAACACATCTATCTATATAACAGAAAACAGACTGAAACCTAAAAATTCAAACTGTTACTGGAAACGAACGCTTGAACCTAGAAGAGTGAAAGTTGGGCAGCCAAGTGGGATTAGTGAACTGATCATTACCACCAAGTATCATCAAGATTTGGTGAAAAAATGTTTGCTGAGATTTCAGCAAACTAGTAGTTTTTTGGAAGCTTGGCAACCCCTTTCAAACGAAAGTGTTTTTCGCCAGTCTCTGCATGGGGTACTTCAAGAGGAAACAAACCATAGAGATAGAACTTAGAACTACTTCATTTTGTCAAGTTTCACGGAGCTAGAACAAACCGTGTTTGATTTAGAGTTTCAAACACATCTATCTATATAGCAGGAAACAGAGTGAAACCTAAAATTTCAAAGTGTTACTGGAAACGAACGCTTGCACCTAGAAGAGTGAAAATTGGGCAGCCAAGTGGGCTTAGTGAACTGATCATTACCACCAAGTATCATCAAGATTTGGTGAAAAAATGTTTGCTGAGATTTCAGCAAATGAGTAGTTTTTTGGAAGCTTGGCAACCCCTTTCAAACGAAAGTGTTCTTCGCCAGTCTCTGCATGGGGTACTTCAAGAGGAAACAAACCATAGAGATAGAACTTAGAACTACTTCATTTTGTCGAGTTTCACGGAGCTAGCACTAACCGTGTTTGATTTAGAGTTTCAAACACATCTATCTATATAGCAGAAAACAAAGTGAAACCTAAAAATTCAAACTGTTACTGGAAACGAACGCTTGAACCTAGAAGAGTGAAAGTTGGGCAGCCAAGTGGGCTTAGTGAACTGATCATTACCACCAAGTATCATCAAGATTTGGTGAAAAAATATTTGCTGAGATTTCAGCAAACGAGTAGTTTTTTGGAAGCTTGGCAACCCCTTTCAAATGAAAGTGTTCTTCGCCAGTCTCTGCATGGGGTACTTCAAGAGGAAACAAACCATAGAGATAGAACTTAGAACTACTTCATTTGCTCAATTTTCAAGGAGCTAGCACAAACCGTGTTTGATTTAGAGTTCCAAACACATCTATCTATATAGCAGAAAACAGAGTGAAACCTAAAAATTCAAAGTGTCACTGGAAACGAATGCTTGAACCTAGAAGAGTGAAAATTGGGCAGCCAAGTGGGCTTAGTGAACTGATCATTACCACCAAGGATCATCAAGATTTGGTGAAAAAATGTTTGCAAGATTTCAGCAAACGAATAGTTTTTTGGAAGCTTGGCAACCCCTTTCAAACGAAAGTGTTCTTCGCCAGTCTCTGCATGGGGTACTTCAAGAGGAAACAAACCATAGAGATAGAACTTAGAACTACTTCATTTTGTCAAGTTTCACGGAGCTAGCACAAACCGTGTTTGATTTAGAGTTTCAAACACATCTATCTATATAACAGAAAACAGAGTGAAACCTAAAAATTCAAACTGTTACTGGAAACGAACGCTTGAACCTAGAAGAGTGAAAGTTGGGCAGCCAAGTGGGATTAGTGAACTGATCATTACCACCAAGTATCATCAAGATTTGGTGAAAAATGTTTGATGAGATTTCAGCAAACTAGTAGTTTTTTGGAAGCTTGGCAACCCCTTTCAAACGAACGTGTTCTTCGCCAGTCTCTGCATGGGGTACTTCAAGAGGAAACAAACCATAGAGATAGAACTTAGAACTACTTCATTTTGTCAAGTTTCACGGAGCTAGCACAAACCGTGTTTGATTTAGAGTTTCAAACACATCTATCTATATAGCAGAAAACAGAGTGAAACCTAAAAATTCAAAGTGTTACTGGAAACGAACGCTTGAACCTAGAAGAGTGAAAGTTGGGCAGCCAAGTGGGCTTAGTGAACCGATCATTACCACCAAGTATCATCAAGATTTGGTGAAAAATGTTTGCTGAGATTTCAGCAAACTAGTAGTTTTTTGGAACCTTGGAAACCCCTTTCAAATGAAAGTGTTTTTCGCCAGTCTCTGCATGGGGTACTTCAAGAGGAAACAAACCATAGAGATAGAACTTAGAACTACTTCATTTGGTCAAGTTTCAAGGAGTTAGCACAAACCGTGTTTGATTTAGAATTCCAAACACAGCTATCTATGTAGGAGAAAACAGAGTGAAACCTAAAAATTCAAACTGTTACTGGAAACGAATGCTTCAACCTAGAAGAATAAAAATTGGGCAGCCAAGTGGGATTAGTGGACTGATCATTACCACCAAGTATCATCAAGATTTGGTGAAAAAATGTTTGCTGGGATTTCAGCATCTAGTAGTTTTTTGGAAGCTTGGCAACCCCTTTAAAATGAAAGTGTTTTTCGCCAGTCTCTGCATGGGGTACTTCAAGAGGAAACAAACCATAGAGATAGAACTTAGAACTACTTCATTTGCTCAATTTTCAAGGAGCTAGCACAAACCGTGTTTGATTTAGAGTTTCAAACACATCTATCTATATAGCAGAAAACAGAGTGAAACCTAAAAATTCAAAGTGTTACTGGAAACGAATGCTTGAACCTAGAAGAGTGAAAATTGGGCAGCCAAGTGGGATAAGTGAACTGATCATTACCACCAAGTATCATCAAGATTTGGTGAAAAAATGTTTGCTGAGATTTCAGCAAACTAGTAGTTTTTTGGAAGCTTGGCAACCCCTTTCAAACGAAAGTGTTCTTCGCCAGTCTCTGAATGGGGTACTTCAAGAGGAAACAAACCATAGAGATAGAACTTAGAACTACTTCATTTTGTCAAGTTTCACGGAGCTAGCACAAACCGTGTTTGATTTAGAGTTTCAAACACATCTATCTATATAACAGAAAACAGAGTGAAACCTAAAAATTCAAACTGTTACTGGAAACGAACGCTTGAACCTAGAAGAGTGAAAATTGGGCAGCCAAGTGGGCTTAGTGAACTGATCATTACCACCAAGTATCATCAAGATTTGGTGAAAAAATGTTTGCTGAGATTTCAGCAAACGAGAAGTTTTTTGGAAGCTTGGCAACCCCTTTCAAACTAAAGTGTTCTTCGCCAGTCTCTGCATGGGGTACTTCAAGAGGAAACAAACCATAGAGATAGAACTTAGAAATACTTCATTTTGTCAAGTTTCACGGAGCTAGCACAAACCGTGTTTGATTTAGAGTTTCAAACACATCTATCTATGTAGCAGAAAACAGAGTGAAACCTAAAATTTCAAACTGTTACTGGAAACGAACGCTTGAACCTAGAAGAGTGAAAATTGGGCAGCCAAGTGGGCTTAGTGAACTGATCATTACCACCAAGTATCATCAAGATTTGGTGAAAAAATGTTTGCTGAGATTTCAGCAAACGAGTAGTTTTTTGGAAGCTTGGCAACCCCTTTCAAACGAAAGTGTTCTTCGCCAGTCTCTGCATGGGGTACTTCAAAAGGAAACAAACCATAGAGATAGAACTTAGAACTACTTCAATTTGTCAAGTTTCACGGAGCTAGCACAAACCGTGTTTGATTTAGAGTTTCAAACACATCTATCTATATAACAGAAAACAGAGTAAAACCTAAAAATTCAAACTGTTACTGGAAACGAACGCTTGAACCTAGAAGAGTGAAAGTTGGGCAGCCAAGTGGGATTAGTGAACTGATCATTACCACCAAGTATCATCAAGATTTGGAGAAAAAATGTTTGCTGAGATTTCAGCAAACTAGTAGTTTTTTGGAAGCTTGGCAACCCCTTTCAAACGAACGTGTTCTTCGCCAGTCTCTGCATGGGGTACTTCAAGAGGAAACAAACCATAGAGATAGAACTTAGAACTACTTCATTTTGTCAAGTTTCACGGAGCTAGCACAAACCGTGTTTTATTTAGAGTTTCAAACACATCTATCTATATAGCAGAAAACAGAGTGAAACCTAAAAATTCAAACTGTTACTGGAAATGAACGCTTGAACCTAGAAGAGTGAAAGTTGGGCAGCCAAGTGGGCTTAGTGAACTGATCATTACCACCAAGTATCATCAAGATTTGGTGAAAAAATGTTTTTTGCTGAGATTTCAGCAAACTAGTAGTTTTTTGGAAGCTTGGAAACCCTTTCAAATGAAAGTGTTTTTTCGCCAGTATCTGCATGGGGTACTTCAAGAGGAAACAAACCATATTGAGATAGAACTTAGAACTACTTCATTTTGTCAAGTTTCAAGGAGTTAGCACAAACCGTGTTTGATTTAGAATTCCAAACACAGCTATCTATGTAGGAGAAAACAGAGTGAAACCTAAAAATTCAAACTGTTACTGGAAACGAATGCTTCAACCTAGAAAATAAAAATTGGGCAGCCAAGTGGGATTAGTGAACTGATCATTATCACAAGTTGATCAAGATTTGGTGAAAAAATGTTTGCTGAGATTTCAGCAACATAGTAGTTTTTTGGAAGCTTGGCAACCCCTTTAAAATGAAAGTGTTTTTCGCCAGTCTCTGCATGGGGTACTTCAAGAGGAAACAAACCATAGAGATAGAACTTAGAACTACTTCATTTGCTCAATTTTCAAGGAGCTAGCACAAACCGTGTTTGATTTAGAGTTTCAAACACATCTATCTATATAGCAGAAAACAGAGTGAAACCTAAAAATTCAAAGTGTTACTGGAAACGAATGCTTGAACCTAGAATAGTGAAAATTGGGCAGCCAAGTGGGATTAGTGAACTGATCATTACCACCAAGTATCATCAAGATTTGGTGAAAAAATGTTTGCTGAGATTTCAGCAAACTAGTAGTTTTTTGGAAGCTTGGCAACCCCTTTTCAAACGAAAGTGTTCTTCGCCAGTCTCTGAATGGGGTACTTCAAGAGGAAACAAACCATAGAGATAGAACTTAGAACTACTTCATTTTGTCAAGTTTCACGGAGCTAGCACAAACCGTGTTTGATTTAGAGTTTCAAAGACATCTATCTATATAACAGAAAACAGAGTGAAACCTAAAAATTCAAACTGTTACTGGAACGAACGCTTGAACCTAGAAGAGTGAAAGTTGGGCAGCCAAGTGGATTAGGAACTGATCATTCCACCAAGTATCATCAAGATTTGGTGAAAAATATTTGCTGAGATTTCAGCAAACTAGTAGTTTTTTGGAAGCTTGGCAACCCCTTTCAAACGAAAGTGTTTTTCGCCAGTCTCTGCATGGGGTACTTCAAGAGGAAACAAACCATAGAGATAGAACTTAGAACTACTTCATTTGCTCAAGTTTCAAGGAGCTAGCACAAACCGTGTTTGATTTAGAGTTTCAAACACATCTATCTATATAGCAGAAAACAGAGTGAAACCTAAAAATTCAAAGTGTTACTGGAAACGAACGCTTGAACCTAGAAGAGTGAAAATTGGGCAGCCAAGTGGGCTTAGTGAACTGTTCATTACCACCAAGTATCATCAAGATTTGAGTGAAAAAATGTTTGCTGAGATTTCAGCAAACCAGTAGTTTTTGGAAGCTTGGCAACCCCTTTCAAACGAAAGTGTTCTTCGCCAGTCTCTGCATGGGGTACTTCAAGAGGAAACAAACCATAGAGATAGAACTTAGAACTACTTCATTTTGTCAAGTTTCACGGAGCTAGCACAAACTGTGTTTGATTTAGAGTTTCAAAGACATCTATCTATATAGCAGAAAACAGAGTGAAACCTAAAAATTCAAACTGTTACTGGAAACGAACGCTTGAACCTAGAAGAGTGAAAGTTGGGCAGCCAAGTGGGATTAGTGAACTGATCATTACCACCAAGTATTATCAAGATTTGGTGAAAAAATGTTTGCTGAGATTTCAGCAAACTAGTAGTTTTTTGGAAGCTTGGCAACCCCTTTCAAACGAAAGTGTTTTTCGCCAGTCTCTGCATGGGGTACTTCAAGAGGAAACAAACCATAGAGATAGAACTTAGAACTACTTCATTTTGTCAAGTTTCACGGAGCTAGCACAAACCGTTTTTGATTTAGAGTTTCAAACACATCTATCTATATAGCAGGAAACAGACTGAAACCTAAAATTTCAAAGTGTTACTGGAAATGAACGCTTGAACCTAGAAGAGTGAAAATTGGGCAGCAAGTGGGCTTAGTGAACTGATCATTAACACCAAGTATCATCAAGATTTGGTGAAAAAATGTTTGCTGAGATTTCAGCAAACGAGTAGTTTTTTGGAAGCTTGGCAACCCCTTTCAAACGAAAGTGTTCTTCGCCAGTCTCTGCATGGGGTATTTCAAGAGGAAACAAACCATAGAGATAGAACTTAGAACTACTTCATTTTGTCAAGTTTCACGGAGCTAGCACAAACCGTGTTTGATTTAGAGTTTCAAACACATCTATCTATATAGCAGAAAACAGAGTGAAAACTAAAAATTCAAAGTGTCACTGGAAACGAACGCTTGAACCTAGAAGAGTGAAAATTGGGCAGCCAAGTGGGCTTAGTGAACTGATCATTACCACCAAGTATCATCAAGATTTGGTGAAAAAATATTTGCTGAGATTTCAGCAAACGAGTAGTTTTTTGGAAGCTTGGCAACCCCTTTCAAACGAAAGTGTTCTTCGCCAGTCTCTGCATGGGGTACTTCAAGAGGAAACAAACCATAGAGATAGAACTTAGAACTACTTCATTTTGTCAAGTTTCACGGAGCTAGCACAAACCGTGTTTGATTTAGAGTTTCAAACACATCTATCTATATAACAGAAAACAGAGTGAAACCTAAAAATTCAAACTGTTACTGGAAACGAACGCTTGAACCTAGAAGAGTGAAAGTTGGGCAGCCAAGTGGGATTAGTGAACTGATCATTACCACCAAGTATCATCAAGATTTGGTGAAAAAATATTTGCTGAGATTTCAGCAAACTAGTAGTTTTTTGGAAGCTTGGCAACCCCTTTCAAACTAAAGTGTTTTTCGCCCGTCTCCTCATGGGGTACTTCAAGAGGAAACAAACCATAGAGATAGAACTTAGAACTACTTCATTTTGTCAAGTTTCAAGGAACTAGCACAAACCGTGTTTGATTTAGAGTTTCAAACACATCTATCTATATAACAGAAAACAGAGTGAAACCTAAAAATTCAAAGTGTTACTGGAAACGAACGCTTGAACCTAGAAGAGTGGAAGTTGGGCAGCCAAGTGGGCTTAGTGAACTGATCATTACCACCAAGAATCATCAAGATTTGGTGAAAAAATGTTTGCTGAGATTTCAGCAAACTAGTAGTTTTTTGGAAGCTTGGCAACCCCTTTCAAATGAAAGTGTTTTTCGCCAGTCTCTGCATGGGGTACTTCAAGAGGAAACAAACCATAGAGATAGAACTTAGAACTACTTCATTTGCTCAAGTTTCAAGGAGCTAGCACAAACCGTGTTTGATTTAGAGTTTCAAACACATCTATCTATATAACAGAAAACAGATTGAAACCTAAAAATTCAAAGTGTCACTGGAAACGAACGCTTGAACCTAGAAGAGTGAAAATTGGGCAGCCAAGTGGGCTTAGTGAACTGATCATTACCACCAAGTATCATCAAGTTTTGGTGAAAAAATGTTTGCTGAGATTTCAGCAAACGAGTAGTTTTTTGGAAGCTTGGCAACCCCTTTCAAAAGAAAGTGTTCTTCGCCAGTCTCTGCATGGGGTACTTCAAGAGGAAACAAACCATAGAGATAGAACTTAGAACTACTTCATTTTGTCAAGTTTCACGGAGCTAGCACAAACCGTGTTTGATTTAGAGTTTCAAAGACATCTATCTATATAGCAGAAAACAGAGTGATACCTAAAAATTCAAACTGTTACTGGAAATGAACGCTTGAACCTAGAAGAGTGAAAGTTGGGCAGCCAAGTGGGATTAGTGAACTGATCATTACCACCAAGTATCATCAAGATTTGGTGAAAAAATGTTTGCTGAGATTTCAGCAAACTAGTAGTTTTTTGGAAGCTTGGCAACCCCTTTCAAATGAAAGTGTTTTTCGCCAGTCTCTGCATGGGGTACTTCAAGAGGAAACAAACCATAGAGATAGAACTTAGAACTACTTCATTTGCTCAAGTTTCAAGGAGCTAGCACAAACCGTGTTTGATTTAGAGTTTCAAACACATCTATCTATATAACAGGAAACAGAGTGAAACCTAAAAATTCAAAGTGTTACTGGAAATGAACGCTTGAACCTAGAAGAGTGAAAGTTGGGCAGCCAAGTGGGATTAGTGAACTGATCATTACCACCAAGTATCATCAAGATTTGGTGAAAAAATGTTTGCTGAGATTTCAGCAAACTAGTAGTTTTTTGGAAGCTTGGCAACCACTTTCAAACGAACGTGTTCTTCGCCAGTCTCTGCATGGGGTACTTCAAGAGGAAACAACCAATAGAGATAGAACTTAGAACTACTTCATTTTGTCAAGTTTCACGGAGCTAGCACAAACCGTGTTTGATTTAGAGTTTCAAACACATCTATCTATATAGCAGAAAACAGAGTGAAACCTAAAAATTCAAAGTGTTACTGGAAACGAACGCTTGAACCTAGAAGAGTGAAAGTTGGGCAGCCAAGTGGGCTTACTGAACTGATCATTACCACCAAGTATCATCAAGATTTGGTGAAAAAATGTTTGCTGAGATTTCAGCAAACTAGTAGTTTTTTGGAAGCTTGGCAACCCCTTTCAAATGAAAGTGTTTTTCGCCAGTCTCTGCATGGGGTACTTCAAGAGGAAACAAACCATAGAGATAGAACTTAGAACTACTTCATTTGGTCAAGTTTCAAGGAGCTAGCACAAACCGTGTTTGATTTAGAATTCCAAACACAGCTATCTATGTAGGAGAAAACAGAGTGAAACCTAAAAATTCAAACTGTTACTGGAAACGAATGCTTCAACCTAGAAGAATAAAAATTGGGCAGCCAAGTGGGATTAGTGAACTGATCATTACCACCAAGTATCATCAAGATTTGGTGAAAAAATGTTTGCTGAGATTTCAGCAAACTAGTAGTTTTTTGGAAGCTTGGCAACCCCTTTCAAACGAAAGTGTTTTTCGCCAGTCTCTGCATGGGGTACTTCAAGAGGAAACAAACCATACAGATAGAACTTACAACTACTTCATTTTGTCAAGTTTCAAGGAGCTAGCACAAACCGTGTTTGATTTAGAGTTTCAAAGACATCTATCTATATAGCAGAAAACAGAGTGAAACCTAAAAATTCAAACTGTTACTGGAAACGAACGCTTGAACCTAGAAGAGTGAAAATTGGGCAGCCAAGTGGGCTTAGTGAACTGATCATTACCACCAAGTATCATCAAGTTTTGGTGAAAAAATGTTTGCTGAGATTTCAGCAAACCAGTAGTTTTTTGGAAGCTTGGCAACCCCTTTCAAACGAAAGTGTTTTTCGCCAGTCTCTGCATAAGGAACTTCAAGAGGAAACAAACCATAGAGATAGAACTTAGAACTACTTCATTTGCTCAAGTTTCAAGGAGCTAGCACAAACCGTGTTTGTTTTAGAGTTTCAAACACATCTATCTATATAGCAGAAAACAGAGTGAAACCTAAAAATTCAAAGTGTTACTGGAAACGAACGCTTGAACCTAGAAGAGTGAAAATTGGGCAGCCAAGTGGGCTTAGTGAACTGATCATTACCACCAAGTATCATCAAGATTTGGTGAAAAAATGTTTGCTGAGATTTCAGCAAACCAGTAGTTTTTTGGAAGCTTGGCAACCCCTTTCAAACGAAAGTGTTCTTCGCCAGTCTCTGCATGGGGTACTTCAAGAGGAAACAAACAATAGAGATAGAACTTAGAACTACTTCATTTTGTCAAGTTTCACGGAGCTAGCACAAACCGTTTTTGATTTAGAGTTTCAAAGACATCTATCTATATAGCAGAAAACAGAGTGAAACCTAAAAATTCAAACTGTTACTGGAAACGAACGCTTGAACCTAGAAGAGTGAAAGTTGGGCAGCCAAGTGGGATTAGTGAACTGATCATTACCACCAAGTATCATCAAGATTTGGTGAAAAAATGTTTGCTGAGATTTCAGCAAATTAGTAGTTTTTTGGAAGCTTGGCAACCCCTTTCAAACGAAAGTTTTTTTCGCCAGTCTCTGCATGGGGTACTTCAAGAGGAAACAAACCATAGAGATAGAACTTAGAACTACTTCATTTTGTCAAGTTTCACGGAGCTAGCACAAACCGTGTTTGATTTAGAGTTTCAAACACATCTATCTATATAGCAGGAAAAAGAGTGAAACATAAAATTTCAAAGTGTTACTGGAAATGAACGCTTGAACCTAGAAGAGTGAAAATTGGGCAGCCAAGTGGGCTTAGTGAACTGATCATTACCACCAAGTATCATCAAGATTTGGTGAAAAAATGTTTGCTGAGATTTCAGCAAACGAGTAGTTTTTTGGAAGCTTGGCAACCCCTTTCAAACGAAAGTGTTCTTCGCCAGTGTCTGCATGGGGTACTTCAAGAGGAAACAAACCATAGAGATAGAACTTAGAACTACTTCATTTTGTCAAGTTTCACGGAGCTAGCACAAACCGTGTTTGATTTAGAGTTTCAAACACATCTATCTATATAACAGAAAACAGAGTGAAACCTAAAAATTCAAACTGTTACTGGAAACGAACGCTTGAACCTAGAAGAGTGAAAGTTGGGCAGCCAAGTGGGATTAGTGAACTGATCATTACCACCAAGTATCATCAAGATTTGGTGAAAAAATATTTGCTGAGATTTCAGCAAACTAGTAGTTTTTTGGAAGCTTGGCAACCCCTTTCAAACGAAAGTGTTCTTCGCCAGTCTCTGAATGGGGTACTTCAGAAGGAAACAAACCATAGAGATAGAACTTAGAACTACTTCATTTTGTCAAGTTTCACGGAGCTAGCACAAACCGTGTTTGATTTAGAGTTTCAAACACATCTATCTATATAACAGAAAACAGAGTGAAACCTAAAAATTCAAAGTGTTACTGGAAACGAACGCTTGAACCTAGAAGAGTGAAAGTTGGGCAGCCAAGTGGGCTTAGTGAACTGATCATTACCACCAAGTATCATCAAGATTTGGTGAAAAAATGTTTGCTGAGATTTCAGCAAACTAGTAGTTTTTTGGAAGCTTGGCAACCCCTTTCAAATGAAAGTGTTTTTCGCCAGTCTCTGCATGGGGTACTTCAAGAGGAAACAAACCATAGAGATAGAACTTAGAACTACTTCATTTGCTCAAGTTTCAAGGAGCTAGCACAAACCGTGTTTGATTTAGAGTTTCGAGACATCTATCTATATAGCAGAAAACAGAGTGAAACCTAAAAATTCAAACTGTTACTGGAAACGAACGCTTGAACCTAGAAGAGTGAAAGTTGGGCAGCCAAGTGGGCTTAGTGAACTGATCATTACCACCAAGTATCATCAAGATTTGGTGAAAAAATGTTTGCTGAGATTTCAGCAAACTAGTAGTTTTTTGGAAGCTTGGCAACCCCTTTCAAATGAAAGTGTTTTTCGCCAGTCTCTGCATGGGGTACTTCAAGAGGAAACAAACCATAGAGATAGAACTTAGAACTAGTTCATTTGCTCAAGTTTCAAGGAGCTAGCACAAACCGTGTTTGATTTAGAGTTTCAAAGACATCTATCTATATAGCAGAAAACAGAGTGAAACCTAAAATTTCAAAGTGTTACTGGAAACGAACGCTTGAACCTAGAAGAGTGAAAGTTGGGCAGCCAAGTGGGCTTACTGAACTGATCATTACCACCAAGTATCATCAAGATTTGGTGAAAAAATGTTTGCTGAGATTTCAGCAAACTAGTAGTTTTTTGGAAGCTTGGCAACCCCTTTCAAATGAAAGTGTTTTTCGCCAGTCTCTGCATTGGGTACTTCAAGAGGAAACAAACCATAGAGATAGAACTTAGAACTACTTCATTTGGTCAAGTTTCAAGGAGCTAGCACAAACCGTGTTTGATTTAGAATTCCAAACACAGCTATCTATGTAGGAGAAAACAGAGTGAAACCTAAAAATTCAAACTGTTACTGGAAACGAATGCTTCAACCTAGAAAAATAAAAATTGGGCAGCCAAGTGGGATTAGTGAACTGATCATTACCACCAAGTATCATCAAGATTTGGTGAAAAAATGTTTGCTGAGATTTCAGCAAACTAGTAGTTTTTTGGAAGCTTGGCAACCCCTTTCAAACGAAAGTGTTTTTCGCCAGTCTCTGCATGGGGTACTTCAAGAGGAAACAAACCATAGAGATAGAACTTACAACTACTTCATTTTGTCAAGTTTCAAGGAGCTAGCACAAACCGTGTTTGATTTAGAGTTTCAAAGACATCTATCTATATAGCAGAAAACAGAGTGAAACCTAAAAATTCAAAGTCTTACTGGAAACGAACGCTTGAACCTAGAAGAGTAAAAATTGGGCAGCCAAGTGGGCTTAGTGAACTGATCATTACCACCAAGTATCATCAAGTTTTGGTGAAAAAATGTTTGCTGAGATTTCAGCAAACTAGTAGTTTTTTGGAAGATTGGCAACCCCTTTCAAACGAAAGTGTTCTTCGCCAGTCTCTGAATTGGGTACTTCAGAAGGAAACAAACCATAGAGATAGAACTTAGAACTACTTCATTTTGTCAAGTTTCACGGAGCTAGCACAAACCGTGTTTGATTTAGAGTTTCAAACACATCTATCCATATAACAGAAAACAGAGTGAAACCTAAAAATTCAAACTGTTACTGGAAACGAACGCTTGAACCTAGAAGAGTGAAAGTTGGGCAGCCAAGTGAGATTAGTGAACTGATCATTACCACCAAGTATCATCAAGATTTGGGGAAAAAATATTTGCTGAGATTTCAGCAAACTAGTAGTTTTTTGGAAGCTTGGCAACCCCTTTCAAACGAAAGTGTTTTTCGCCAGTCTCTGCATGGGGTACTTCAAGAGGAAACAAACCATAGAGATAGAACTTAGAACTACTTCATTTGCTCAAGTTTCAAGAGGCTAGCACAAACCGTGTTTGATTTAGAGTTTCAAACACATCTATCTATATAGCAGAAAACAGAGTGAAACCTAAAAATTCAAAGTGTCACTGTAAACGAACGCTTGAACCTAGAAGAGTGAAAATTGGGCAGCCAAGTGGGCTTAGTGAACTGATCATTACCACCAAGTATCATCAAGATTTGGTGAAAAAATGTTTGCTGAGATTTCAGCAAACGAGTAGTTTTTTGGAAGCTTGGCAACCCCTTTCAAACGAAAGTGTTCTTCGCCAGTCTCTGCATGGCGTACTTCAAGAGGAAACAAACCATAGAGATAGAACTTAGAACTACTTCATTTTGTCAAGTTTCACGGAGCTAGCACAAACCGTGTTTGATTTAGAGTTTCAAACACATCTATCTATATAGCAGGAAACAGAGTGAAACCTAAAAATTCAATGTGTTACTGGAAAAGAATGCTTGAACCTAGAAGAGTGAAAATTGGGCAGCCAAGTGGGATTAGTGAACTGATCATTACCACCAAGTATCATCAAGATTTGGTGAAAAAATGTTTGCTGAGATTTCAGCAAACTAGTAGTTTTTTGGAAGCTTGGCAACCCCTTTCAAACGAAAGTGTTCTTCGCCAGTCTCTGCATGGGGTACTTCAGAAGGAAGCAAACCATAGAGATATAACTTAGAACTACTTCATTTTGTCAAGTTTCACGGAGCTAGCACAAACCGTGTTTGATTTAGAGTTTCAAACACATCTATCTATATAACAGAAAACAGAGTGAAACCTAAAAATTCAAACTGTTACTGGAAACGAACGCTTGAACCTAGAAGAGTGAAAATTGGGCAGCCAAGTGGGCTTAGTGAACTGATCATTACCACCAAGTATCATCAAGATTTGGTGAAAAAATGTTTGCTGAGATTTCAGCAAACCAGTAGATTTTGGAAGCTTGGCAACCCCTTTCAAACGAAAGTGTTCTTCGCCAGTCTCTGCATGGGGTACTTCAAGAGGAAACAAACCATAGAGATAGAACTTAGAACTACTTCATTTTGTCAAGTTTCACGGACCTAGCACAAACCGTGTTTGATTTAGAGTTTCAAACACATCTATCTATATAACAGAAAACAGAGTGAAACCTAAAAATTCAAACTGTTACTGGAAACGAACGCTTGAACCTAGAAGAGTGAAAGTTGGGCAGCCAAGTGGGCTTAGTGAACTGATCATTACCACCAAGTATCATCAAGATTTGGTGAAAAAATGTTTGCTGAGATTTCAGCAAACGAGAAGTTTTTTGGAAGCTTGGCAACCCCTTTCAAACGAAAGTGTTCTTCGCCAGTCTCTGCATGGGGTACTTCAAGAGGAAACAAACCATAGAGATAGAACTTAGAACTACTTCATTTTGTCAAGTTTTACGGAGCTAGCACAAACCGTGTTTGATTTAGAGTTTCAAACACATCTATCTATATAGCAGAAAACAGAGTGAAACCTAAAATTTCAAAGTGTTACTGGAAACGAACGCTTGAACCTAGAAGAGTGAATTTTGGGCAGTCAAGTGGGCTTAGTGAACTGATCATTACCACCAAGTATCATCAAGATTTGGTGAAAAAATGTTTGCTGAGATTTCAGCAAACGAGTAGTTTTTTGGAAGCTTGGCAACCCCTTTCAAACGAAAGTGTTCTTCGCCAGTCTCTGCATGGGGTACTTCAAGAGGAAACAAACCATAAAGATAGAACTTAGAACTACTTCATTTTGTCAAGTTTCACGGAGCTAGCACAAACCGTGTTTGATTTAGAGTTTCAAAGACATCTATCTATATAGCAGAAAACAGAGTGAAACCTAAAAATTCAAACTGTTACTGGAAACGAACGCTTGATCCTAGAAGAGTGAAAGTTGGGCAGCCAAGTGGGATTAGTGAACTGATCATTACCACCAAGGATCATCAAGATTTGGTGAAAAAATGTTTGCTGAGATTTCAGGAAACTAGTAGTTTTTTGGAAGCTTGGCAACCCCTTTCAAACGAAAGTGTTTTTCGCCAGTCTCTGCATGGGGTACTTCAAGAGGAAACAAACCATAGAGAGAGAACTTACAACTACTTCATTTTGTCAAGTTTAAGGAGCTAGCACAAACCGTGTTTGATTTAGAGATTCAAAGACATCTATCTATATAGCAGAAAACAGAGTGAAACCTAAAATTTCAAAGTGTTACTGGAAACGAACCCTTGAACCTAGAAGAGTAAAAATTGGGAAGCCAAGTGGGCTTAGTGAACTGATCATTACCACCAAGTATCATCAAGTTTTGGTGAAAAAATGTTTGCTGAGATTTCAGCAAACTAGTAGTTTTTTGGAAGCTTGGCAACCCCTTTAAAACGAAAGTGTTTTTCGCAAGTCTCTGCATGGGGTACTTCAAGAGGAAACAAACCATAGAGATAGAACTTAGAACTACTTCATTTGCTCAATTTTTAAGGAGCTAGCACAAACCGTGTTTGATTTAGAATTTCAAACACATCTATCTATATAGCAGAAAACAGAGTGAAACCTAAAATTTCAAAGTGTTACTGGAAACGAACGCTTGAACCTAGAAGAGTGAAAATTGGGCAGTCAAGTGGGCTTAGTGAACTGATCATTACCACCAAGTATCATCAAGATTTGGTGAAAAAATGTTTGCTGAGATTTCAGCAAACGAGTAGTTTTTTGGAAGCTTGGCAACCCCTTTCAAACGAAAGTGTTCTTCGCCAGTCTCTGCATGGGGTACTTCAAGAGGAAACAAACCATAAAGATAGAACTTAGAACTACTTCATTTTGTCAAGTTTCACGGAGCTAGCACAAACCGTGTTTGATTTAGAGTTTCAAAGACATCTATCTATATAGCAGAAAACAGAGGGAAACCTAAAAATTCAAACTGTTACTGGAAACGAACGCTTGATCCTAGAAGAGTGAAAGTTGGGCAGCCAAGTGGGATTAGTGAACTGATCATTACCACCAAGGATCATCAAGATTTGGTGAAAAAATGTTTGCTGAGATTTCAGCAAACTAGTATTTTTTTATAAGCTTGGCAACCCCTTTCAAATGAAAGTGTTTTTCGCCAGTCTCTGCATGGGGTACTTCAAGAGGAAACAAACCATAGAGAGAGAACTTACAACTACTTCATTTTGTCAAGTTTAAGGAGCTAGCACAAACCGTGTTTGATTTAGAGATTCAAAGACATCTATCTATATAGCAGAAAACAGAGTGAAACCTAAAATTTCAAAGTGTTACTGGAAACGAACGCTTGAACCTAGAAGAGTAAAAATTGGGAAGCCAAGTGGGCTTAGTGAACTGATCATTACCACCAAGTATCATCAAGTTTTGGTGAAAAAATGTTTGCTGAGATTTCAGCAAACTAGTAGTTTTTTGGAAGCTTGGCAACCCCTTTAAAACGAAAGTGTTTTTCGCAAGTCTCTGCATGGGGTACTTCAAGAGGAAACAAACCATAGAGATAGAACTTAGAACTACTTCATTTGCTCAATTTTTAAGGAGCTAGCACAAACCGTGTTTGATTTAGAGTTTCAAACACATCTATCTATATAGCAGAAAACAGAGTGAAACCTAAAAATTCAAAGTGTTACTGGAAACGAATGCTTGAACCTAGAAGAGTGAAAATTGGGCAGCCAAGTGGGCTTAGTGAACTGATCATTACCACCAAGTATCATCAAGATTTGGTGAAAAAATGTTTGCTGAGATTTCAGCAAACTAGTAGTTTTTTGGAAGCTTGGCAACCCCTTTCAAACGAAAGTGTTCTTCGCCAGTCTCTGCATGGGGTACTTCAGAAGGAAACAAACCATAGAGATAGAACTTAGAACTACTTCATTTTGTCAAGTTTCACGGAGCTAGCACAAACCGTGTTTGATTTAGAGTTTCAAACACATCTATCTATATAACAGAAAACAGAGTGAAACCTAAAAATTCAAACTGTTACTGGAAACGAACGCTTGAACCTAGAAGAGTGAAAGTTGGGCAGCCAAGTGAGATTAGTGAACTGATCAATACCACCACGTATCATCAAGATTTGGTGAAAAAATATTTGCTGAGATTTCAGCAAACGAGAAGTTTTTTGGAAGCTTGGCAACCCCTATCAAACGAAAGTGTTCTTCGCCAGTCTCTGCATGGGGTACTTCAAGAGGAAACAAACCATAGAGATAGAACTTAGAACTACTTCATTTTGTCAAGTTTCACGGAGCTAGCACAAACCGTGTTTGATTTAGAGTTTCAAAAACATCTATCTATATAACAGAAAACAGAGTGAAACCTAAAAATTCAAACTGTTACTTGAAACGAACGCTTGAACCTAGAAGAGTGAAAGTTGGGCAGCCAAGTGGGATTAGTGAACTGATCATTACCACCAAGTATCATCAAGATTTGGTGAAAAAATGTTTGCTGAGATTTCAGCAAACGAGTAGTTTTTTGGAAGCTTGGCAACCCCTTTCAAACGAAAGTGTTTTTCGCCAGTCTCTGCATGGGGTACTTCAAGAGGAAACAAACCATAGAGATAGAACTTAGAACTACTTCATTTTGTCAAGTTTCACGGAGCTAGCACAAACCGTGTTTGATTTAGAGTTTCAAACACATCTATCTATATAGCAGGAAACAGAGTGAAACCTAAAAATTCAATGTGTTACTGGAAAAGAACGCTTGAACCTAGAAGAGTGAAAATTGGGCAGCCAAGTGGGCTTAGTGAACTGATCATTACCACCAAGTATCATCAAGATTTGGTGAAAAAATGTTTGCTGAGATTTCAGCAAACTAGTAGTTTTTTGGAAGCTTGGCAACCCCTTTCAAATGAAAGTGTTTTTCGCCAGTCTCTGCATGGGGTACTTCAAGAGGAAACAAACCATAGAGATAGAACTTAGAACTACTTCATTTTGTCAAGTTTCAAGGAGCTAGCACAAACCGTGTTTGATTTAGAATTCCAAACACAGCTATCTATGTAGGAGAAAACAGAGTGAAACCTAAAAATTCAAACTGTTACTGGAAACGAATGCTTCAACCTAGAAGAATAAAAATTGGGTAGCCAAGTGGGATTAGTGAACTGATCATTACCACCAAGTATCATCAAGATTTGGTGAAAAAATGTTTGCTGAGATTTCAGCAAACTAGTAGTTTTTTGGAAGCTTGGCAACCCCTTTCAAATGAAAGTGTTTTTCGCCAGTCTCTGCATGGGGTACTTCAAGAGGAAACAAACCATAGAGATAGAACTTAGAACTACTTCATTTGCTCAAGTTTCAAGGAGCTAGCACAAACCGTGTTTGATTTAGAGTTTCAAAGACATCTATCTATATAGCAGAAAACAGAGTGAAACCTAAAATTTCAAAGTGTTACTGGAAACGAACGCTTGAACCTAGAAGAGTAAAAATTGGGCAGCCAAGTGGGCTTAGTGAACTGATCATTACCACCAAGTATCATCAAGTTTTGGTGAAAAAATGTTTGCTGAGATTTCAGCAAACTAGTAGTTTTTTGGAAGCTTGGCAACCCCTTTAAAACGAAAGTGTTTTTCGCCAGTCTCTGCATGGGGTACTTCAAGAGGAAACAAACCATAGAGATAGAACTTAGAACTACTTTATTTTGTCAAGTTTCAAGGAGCTAGCACAAACCGTGTTTGATTTAGAATTCCAAACACAGCTATCTATGTAGGAGAAAACAGAGTGAAACCTAAAAATTCAAACTGTTACTGGAAACGAATGCTTCAACCTAGAAGAATAAAAATAGGGCAGCCAAGTGGGATTAGTGAACTGATCATTACCACCAAGTATCATCAAGATTTGGTGAAAAAATGTTTGCTGAGATTTCTTCAAACGAGAAGTTTTTTGGAAGCTTGGCAACCCCTTTCAAACGAAAGTGTTCTTCGCCAGTCTCTGCATGGGGTACTTCAAGAGGAAACAAACCATAGAGATAGAACTTAGAACTACTTCATTTTGTCAAGTTTCACGGAGCTAGCACAAACCGTGTTTGATTTAGAGTTTCAAACACATCTATCTATATAGCAGAAAACAGAGTGAAACCTAAAAATTCAAACTGTTACTGGAAACGAACGCTTGAACCTAGAAGAGTGAAAGTTGGGCAGCCAAGTGGGATTAGTGAACTGATCATTACCACCAAGTATCATCAAGATTTGGTGAAAAAATGTTTGCTGAGATTTCAGCAAACTAGTAGTTTTTTGGAAGCTTGGCAACCCCTTTCAAACGAAAGTGTTTTTCGCCAGTCTCTGCATGGGGTACTTCAAGAGGAAACAAACCATAGAGATAGAACTTAGAACTACTTCATTTTGTCAAGTTTCACGGAGCTAGCACAAACCGTGTGTGATTTAGAGTTTCAAACACATCTATCTATATAGGAGAAAACAGAGTGAAACCTAAAATTTCAAAGTGTTACTGGAAACGAACGCTTGAACCTAGAAGAGTGAAAGTTGGGCAGCCAAGTGGGATTAGTGAACTGATCATTACCACCAAGTATCATCAAGATTTGGTGAAAAAATGTTTGCTGAGATTTCAACAAACTAGTATTTTTTGGAAGCTTGGCAACCTATTTCAAACGAACGTGTTCTTCGCCAGTCTCTGCATGGGGTACTTCAAGAGGAAACAAACCATAGAGATAGAACTTAGAACTACTTCATTTTGTCAAGTTTCACGGAGCTAGCACAAACCGTGTTTGATTTAGAGTTTCAAACACATCTATCTATATAGCAGAAAACAGAGTGAAACCTAAAAATTCAAACTGTTACTGGAAACGAACGCTTGAACCTAGAAGAGTGAAAGTTGGGCAGCCAAGTGGGCTTAGTGAACTGATCATTACCACCAAGTATCATCAAGATTTGGTGAAAAAAAGTTTGCTGAGATTTCAGCAAACTAGTAGTTTTTTGGAAGCTTGGCAACCCCTTTCAAATGAAAGTGTTTTTCGCCATCTCTGCATGCGGAACTTCAAGAGGAAACAAACCATAGAGATAGAACTTAGAACTACTTCATTTGGTCAAGTTTCAAGGAGCTAGCACAAACCGTGTTTGATTTAGAATTCCAAACACAGCTATCTATGTAGGAGAAAACAGAGTGAAACCTAAAATTTCAAACTGTTACTGGAAACGAATGCTTCAACCTAGAAGAATAAAAATTGGGCAGCCAAGTGGGATTAGTGAACTGATCATTACCACCAAGTATCATCAAGATTTGGTGAAAAAATGTTTGCTGAGATTTCAGCAAACTAGTAGTTTTTTGGAAGCTTGGCAACCCCTTTCAAACAAAAGTGTTTTTCGCCAGTCTCTGCATGGGGTACTTTAAGAGGAAACAAACCATAGATATAGAACTTTCAACTACTTCATTTTGTCAAGTTTCAAGGAGCTAGCACAAACCGTGTTTGATTTAGAGTTTCAAAGACATCTATCTATATAGCAGAAAACAGAGTGAAACCTAAAATTTCAAAGTGTTACTGGAAACGAACGCTTGAACCTAGAAGAGTAAAAATTGGGCAGCCAAGTGGGCTTAGTGAACTGATCATTACCACCAAGTATCATCAAGTTTTGGTGAAAAAATGTTTGCTGAGATTTCAGCAAACTAGTAGTTTTTTGGAAGCTTGGCAACCCCTTTAAAACGAAAGTGTTTTTCGCCAGTCTCTGCATGGGGTACTTCAAGAGGAAACAAACCATAGAGATAGAACTTAGAACTACTTAATTTGCTCAATTTTTAAGGAGCTAGCACAAACCGTGTTTGATTTAGAGTTTCAAACACATCTATCTATATAACAGAAAACAGAGTGAAACCTAAAAATTCAAACTGTTACTGGAAACGAACGCTTGAACCTAGAAGAGTGAAAGTTGGGCAGCCAAGTGGGATAAGTGAACTGATCATTACCACCAAGTATCATCAAGATTTGGTGAAAAAATGTTTGCTGAGATTTCAGCAAACGAGAAGTTTTTTGGAAGCTTGGCAACCCCTTTCAAACGAAAGTGTTCTTCGCCAGTCTCTGCATGGGGTACTTCAAGAGGAAACAAACCATAGAGATAGAACTTAGAACTACTTCATTTTGTCAAGTTTTACGGAGCTAGCACAAACCGTGTTTGATTTAGAGTTTCAAACACATCTATCTATATAGCAGAAAACAGAGTGAAACCTAAAATTTCAAAGTGTTACTGGAAACGAACGCTTGAACCTAGAAGATTGAAAATTGGGCAGCCAAGTGGGCTTAGTGAACTGATCATTACCACCAAGGATCATCAAGATTTGGTGAAAAAATGTTTGCTGAGATTTCAGCAAACTAGTAGTTTTTTGGAAGCTTGGCAACCCCTTTCAAACGAAAGTGTTTTTCGCCAGTCTCTGCATGGGGTACTTCAAGAGGAAACAAACCATAGAGATAGAACTTAGAACTACTTCATTTTGTCAAGTTTCAAGGAGCTAGCACAAACCGTGTTTGATTTAGAGTTTCAAACACATCTATCTATATAACAGAAAACAGAGTGAAACCTAAAAATTCAAAGTGTTACTGGAAACGAACGCTTGAACCTAGAAGAGTGAAAGTTGGGCAGCCAAGTGGGATTAGTGAACTGATCATTACCACCAAGTATCATCAAGATTTGGTGAAAAAATGTTTGCTGAGATTTCAGCAAACTAGTAGTTTTTTGGAAGCTTGGCAACCCCTTTCAAACGAACGTGTTATTCGCCAGTCTCTGCATGGGGTACTTCAAGAGAAAACAAACCATAGAGATAGAACTTAGAACTACTTCATTTTGTCAAGTTTCACGGAGCCAGCACAAACCGTGTTTGATTTAGAGTTTCAAACACATCTATCTATATAGCAGAAAACAGAGTGAAACCTAAAAATTCAAACTGTTACTGGAAACGAACGCTTGAACCTAGAAGAGTGAAAGTTGGGCAGCCAAGTGGGCTTAGTTAACTGATCATTACCACCAAGTATCATCAAGATTTTGTGAAAAAAAGTTTGCTGAGATTTCAGCAAACTAGTAGTTTTTTGGAAGCTTGGCAACCCCTTTCAAACGAAAGTGTTCTTCGCCAGTCTCTGCATGGGGTACTTCAAGAGGAAACAAACCATAGAGATAGAACTTAGAACTACTTCATTTGGTCAAGTTTCAAGGAGCTAGCACAAACCGTGTTTGATTTAGAGATTCGAGACATCTATCTATACAGCAGAAAACAGAGTGAAAACTAAAAATTCAAACTGTTACTGGAAAGGAACGCTTGAACCTAGAAGAGTGAAAGTTGGGCAGCCCAGTGGGCTTAGTGAACTGATAATTACCACCAAGTATCATCAAGTTTTGGTGAAAAAATGTTTGCTGAGATTTCAGCAAACTAGTAGTTTTTTGGAAGCTTGGCAACCCCTTTCAAACGAAAGTGTTCTTCGCCAGTCTCTGCATGGGGTACTTCAGAAGGAAACAAACCATAGAGATAGAACTTAGAACTACTTCATTTTGTCAAGTTTCACGGAGCTAGCACAAACCGTGTTTGATTTAGAGTTTCAAACACATCTATCTATATAACAGAAAACAGAGTGAAACCTAAAATTTCAAACTGTTACTGGAAAAGAACGCTTGAACCTAGAAGAGTGAAAGTTGGGCAGCCAAGTGGGCTTAGTGAACTGATCATTACCACCAAGTATCATCAAGATTTGGTGAAAAAATATTTGCTGAGATTTCAGCAAACTAGTAGTTTTTTGGAAGCTTGGCAACCCCTTTCAAACGAAAGTGTTTTTCGCCCGTCTCCTCATGGGGTACTTCAAGAGGAAACAAACCATAGAGATAGAACTTAGAACTACTTCATTTGGTCAAGTTTCAAGGAGCTAGCACAAACCGTGTTTGATTTAGAATTCCAAACACAGCTATCTATGTAGGAGAAAACAGAGTGAAACCTAAAAATTCAAACTGTTACTGGAAACGAATGCTTCAACCTAGAAGAATAAAAATTGGGCAGCCAAGTGGGATTAGTGAACTGATCATTACCACCAAGTATCATCAAGATTTGGTGAAAAAATGTTTGCTGAGATTTCAGCAAACTAGTCGTTTTTTGGAAGCTTGGCAACCCCTTTCAAACGAAAGTGTTTTTCGCCAGTCTCTGCATGGGGTACTTCAAGAGGAAACAAACCATAGAGATAGAACTTACAACTACTTCATTTTGTCAAGTTTCAAGGAGCTAGCACAAACCGTGTTTGATTTAGAGTTTCAAAGACATCTATCTATATAGCAGAAAACAGAGTGAAACCTAAAATTTCAAAGTGTTACTGGAAACGAACGCTTGAACCTAGAAGAGTAAAAATTGGGCAGCCAAGTGGGCTTAGTGAACTGATCATTACCACCAAGTATCATCAAGTTTTGGTGAAAAAATGTTTGCTGAGATTTCAGCAAACTAGTAGTTTTTTGGAAGCTTGGCAACCCCTTTAAAACGAAAGTGTTTTTCGCCAGTCTCTGCATGGGGTACTTCAAGAGGAAACAAACCATAGAGATAGAACTTAGAACTACTTCATTTGCTCAATTTTCAAGGAGCTAGCACAAACCGTGTTTGATTTAGAGTTTCAAACACATCTATCTATATAGCAGAAAACAGAGTGAAACCTAAAAATTCAAAGTGTTACTGGAAACGAATGCTTGAACCTAGTAGAGTGAAAATTGGGCAGCCAAGTGGGATTAGTGAACTGATCATTACCACCAAGTATCATCAAGATTTGTTGAAAAAATGTTTGCTGAGATTTCAGCAAACTAGTAGTTTTTTGGAAGCTTGGCAACCCCTTTCTAACGAAAGTGTTCTTCGCCAGTCTCTGAATGGGGTACTTCAGAAGGAAACAAACCATAGAGATAGAACTTAGAACTACTTCATTTTGTCAAGTTTCACGGAGCTAGCACAAACCGTGTTTGATTTAGAGTTTCAAACACATCTATCTATATAACAGAAAACAGAATGAAACCTAAAAATTCAAACTGTTACTGGAAACGAACGCTTGAACGTAGAAGAGTGAAAGTTGGGCAGCCAAGTGGGATTAGTGAACTGATCATTACCACCAAGTATCATCAAGATTTGGTGAAAAAATATTTGCTGAGATTTCAGCAAACTAGTAGTTTTTTGGAAGCTTGGCAACCCCTTTCAAACGAAAGTGTTTTTCGCCAGTCTCTGCATGGGGTACTTCAAGAGGAAACAAACCATAGAGATAGAACTTAGAACTACTTCATTTGCTCAAGTTTCAAGGAGCTAGCACAAACCGTGTTTGATTTAGAGTTTCAAACACATCTATCTATATAGCAGAAAACAGAGTGAAACCTAAAAATTCAAACTGTTACTGGAAACGAACGCTTGAACCTAGAAGAGTGAAAGTTGGGCAGCCAAGTGGGCTTAGTGAACTGATCATTACCACCAAGTATCATCAAGATTTGGTGAAAAAATGTTTGCTGAGATTTCAGCAAACTAGTAGTTTTTTGGAAGCTTGGCAACCCCTTTCAAATGAAAGTGTTTTTCGCCAGTCTCTGCATGGGGTACTTCAAGAGGAAACAAACCATAGAGATAGAACTTAGAACTACTTCATTTGGTCAAGTTTCAAGGAGCTAGCACAAACCGTGTTTGATTTAGAATTCCAAACACAGCTATCTATGTAGGAGAAAACAGAGTGAAACCTAAAAATTCAAACTGTTACTGGAAACGAATGCTTCAACCTAGAAGAATAAAAATTGGGCAGCCAAGTGGGATTAGTGAACTGATCATTACCACCAAGTATCATCAAGATTTGGTGAAAAAATGTTTGCTGAGATTTCAGCAAACTAGTAGTTTTTTGGAAGCTTGGCAACCCCTTTCAAACGAAAGTGTTTTTCGCCAGTCTCTGCATGGGGTACTTCAAGAGGAAACAAACCATAGAGATAGAACTTACAACTACTTCATTTGGTCAAGTTTCAAGGAGCTAGCACAAACCGTGTTTGATTTAGAGTTGCAAAGACATCTATCTATATAGCAGAAAACAGAGTGAAACCAAAAATTTCAAAGTGTTACTGGAAACAAACTCTTGAACCTAGAAGAGTAAAAATTGGGCAGCCAAGTGGGCTTAGTGAACTGATCATTACCACCAAGTATCATCAAGTTTTGGTGAAAAAATGTTTGCTGAGATTTCAGCAAACTAGTAGTATTTTGGAAGCTTGGCAACCCCTTTAAAACGAAAGTGTTTTTCGCCAGTCTCTGCATGGGGTACTTCAAGAAGAAACAAACCATAGAGATAGAACTTAGAACTACTTCATTTGCTCAATTTTTAAGGAGCTAGCACAAACCGTGTTTGATTTAGAGTTTCAAACACATCTATCTATATAGCAGAAAACAGAGTGAAACCTAAAAATTCAAAGTGTTACTGGAAACGAATGCTTGAACCTAGAAGAGTGAAAATTGGGCAGCCAAGTGAGATTAGTGAACTGATCAATACCACCACGTATCATCAAGATTTGGTGAAAAAATGTTTGCTGAGATTTCAGCAAACGAGTAGTTTTTTGGAAGCTTGGCAACCCCTTTCAAACGAAAGTGTTCTTCGCCAGTCTCTGCATAGGGTACTTCAAGAGGAAACAAACCATAGAGATAGAACTTAGAACTACTTCATTTTGTCAAGTTTCACGGAGCTAGCACAAACCGTGTTTGATTTAGAGTTTCAAACACATCTATCTATATAACAGAAAACAGAGTGAAACCTAAAAATTCAAACTGTTACTGGAAACGAACGCTTGAACCTAGAAGAGTGAAAGTTGGGCAGCCAAGTGGGATTAGTGAACTGATCATTACCACCAAGTATCATCAAGATTTGTTGAAAAAATGTTTGCTGAGATTTCAGCAAACGAGTAGTTTTTTGGAAGCTTGGCAACCCCTTTCAAACGAAAGTGTTTTTCGAAGTCTCTGCATGGGGTACTTCAAGAGGAAACAAACCATAGAGATAGAACTTAGAACTACTTCATTTTGTCAAGTTTCACGGAGCTAGCACAAACCGTGTTTGATTTAGAGTTTCAAACACATCTATCTATATAGCAGAAAACAGAGTGAAACCTAAAAATTCAAACTGTTACTGGAAACGAACGCTTGAACCTAGAAGAGTGAAAGTTGGGCAGCCAAGTGGGCTTAGTGAACTGATCATTACCACCAAGTATCATCAAGATTTGGTGAAAAAATGTTTGCTGAGATTTCAGCAAACTAGTAGTTTTTTGGAAGCTTGGCAACCCCTTTCAAATGAAAGTGTTTTTCGCCAGTCTCTGCATGGGGTACTTCAAGAGGAAACAAACCATAGAGATAGAACTTAGAACTACTTCATTTGGTCAAGTTTCAAGGAGCTAGCACAAACCGTGTTTGATTTAGAATTCCAAACACAGCTATCTATGTAGGAGAAAACAGAGTGAAACCTAAAAATTCAAACTGTTACTGGAAACGAATGCTTCTACCTAGAAGAATAAAAATTGGGCAGCCAAGTGGAATTAGTGAACTGATCATTAACACCAAGTATCATCAAGATTTGGTGAAAAAATGTTTGCTGAGATTTCAGCAATCTAGTAGTTTTTTGGAAGCTTGGCAACCCCTTTCAAACGAAAGTGTTTTTCGCCAGTCTCTGCATGGGGTACTTCAAGAGGAAACAAACCATAGAGATAGAACTTACCACTACTTCATTTGGTCAAGTTTCAAGGAGCTAGCACAAACCGTGTTTGATTTAGAGTTGCAAAGACATCTATCTATATAGCAGAAAACAGAGTGAAACCAAAAATTTCAAAGTGTTACTGGAAACAAACGCTTGAACCTAGAAGAGTAAAAATTGGGCAGCCAAGTGGGCTTAGTGAACTGATCATTACCACCAAGTATCATCAAGTTTTGGTGAAAAAATGTTTGCTGAGATTTCAGCAAACTAGTAGTTTTTTGGAAGCTTGGCAACCCCTTTAAAACGAAAGTGTTTTTCGCCAGTCTCTGCATGGGGTACTTCAAGAGGAAACAAACCATAGAGATAGAACTTAGAACTACTTCATTTGCTCAATTTTTAAGGAGCTAGCACAAACCGTGTTTGATTTAGAGTTTCAAACACATCTATCTATATAGCAGAAAACAGAGTGAAACCTAAAAATTCAAAGTGTTACTGGAAACGAATGCTTGAACCTAGAAGAGTGAAAATTGGGCAGCCAAGTGGGCTTAGTGAACTGATCATTACCACCAAGTATCATCAAGATTTGGTGAAAAAATGTTTGCTGAGATTTCAGCAAACTAGTAGTTTTTTGGAAGCTTGGCAACCCCTTTCAAACGAAAGTGTTCTTCGCCAGTCTCTTCATAGGGTACTTCAGAAGGAAACAAACCATAGAGATAGAACTTAGAACTACTTCATTTTGTCAAGTTTCACGGAGCTAGCACAAACCGTGTTTGATTTAGAGTTTCAAACACATCTATCTATATAACATAAAACAGAGTGAAACCTAAAAATTCAAACTGTTACTGGAAACGAACGCTTGAACCTAGAAGAGTGAAAGTTGGGCAGCCAAGTGAGATTAGTGAACTGATCAATACCACCACGTATCATCAAGATTTGGTGAAAAAATATTTGCTGAGATTTCAGCAAACTAGTAGTTTTTTGGAAGCTTGGCAACCCCTTTCAAACGAAAGTGTTCTTCGCCAGTCTCTGCATGGGGTACTTCAAGAGGAAACAAACCATAGAGATAGAACTTAGAACTACTTCATTTTGTCAAGTTTCACGGAGCTAGCACAAACCGTGTTTGATTTAGAGTTTCAAACACATCTATCTATATAACAGAAAACAGAGTGAAACCTAAAAATTGAAACTGTTACTGGAAACGAACGCTTGAACCTAGAAGAGTGAAAGTTGGGCAGCCAAGTGGGATTAGTGAACTGATCATTACCACCAAGTATCATCAAGATTTGGTGAAAAAATGTTTGCTGAGATTTCAGCAAACGAGTAGTTTTTTGGAAGCTTGGCAACCCCTTTCAAACGAAAGTGTTTTTCGAAGTCTCTGCATGGGGTACTTCAAGAGGAAACAAACCATAGAGATAGAACTTAGAACTACTTCATTTTGTCAAGTTTCACGGAGCTAGCACAAACCGTGTTTGATTTAGAGTTTCAAACACATCTATCTATATAGCAGAAAACAGAGTGAAACCTAAAAATTCAAACTGTTACTGGAAACGAACGCTTGAACCTAGAAGAGTGAAAGTTGGGCAGCCAAGTGGGCTTAGTGAACTGATCATTACCACCAAGTATCATCAAGATTTGGTGAAAAAATGTTTGCTGAGATTTCAGCAAACTAGTAGTTTTTTGGAAGCTTGGCAACCCCTTTCAAACGAAAGTGTTTTTCGCCAGTCTCTGCATGGGGTACTTCAAGAGGAAACAAACCATAGAGATATAACTTAGAACTACTTCATTTTGTCAAGTTTCACGGAGCTAGCACAAACCGTGTTTGATATAGAATACCAAACACAGCTATCTATGTAGGAGAAAACAGAGTGAAACCTAAAAATTCAAACTGTTACTGGAAACGAATGCTTCAACCTAGAAGAATAAAAATTGGGCAGCCAAGTGGGATTAGTGAACTGATCATTACCACCAAGTATCATCAAGATTTGGTGAAAAAATGTTTGCTGAGATTTCAGCAAACGAGAAGTTTTTTGGAAGCTTGGCAACCCCTTTAAAACGAAAGTGTTCTTCGCCAGTCTCTGCATGGGGTACTTCCAGAGGAAACAAACCATAGAGATAGAAGTTAGAACTACTTCATTTTGTCAAGTTTCACGGAGCTAGCACAAACCGTGCTTGATTTAGAGTTTCAAAGACATCTATCTATATAGCAGAAAACAGAGTGAAACCTAAAAATTCAAACTGTTACTGGAAACGAACGCTTGAACCTAGAAGAGTGAAAGTTGGGCACCCAAGTGGGATTAGTGAACTGATCATTACCACCAAGTATCATCAAGATTTGGTGAAAAAATGTTTGCTGAGATTTCAGCAAACTAGTAGTTTTTTGGAAGCTTGGCAACCCCTTTCAAATGAAAGTGTTTTTCGCCAGTCTCTGCATGGGGTACTTCAAGAGGAAACAAACCATAGAGATAGAACTTAGAACTACTTCATTTGGTCAAGTTTCAAGGAGCTAGCACAAACCGTGTTTGATTTAGAATTCCAAACACAGCTATCTATGTAGGAGAAAACAGAGTGAAACCTAAAAATTCAAACTGTTACTGGAAACGAATGCTTCTACCTAGAAGAATAAAAATTGGGCAGCCAAGTGGAATTAGTGAACTGATCATTACCACCAAGTATCATCAAGATTTGGTGAAAAAATGTTTGCTGAGATTTCAGCAATCTAGTAGTTTTTTGGAAGCTTGGCAACCCCTTTCAAACGAAAGTGTTTTTCGCCAGTCTCTGCATGGGGTACTTCAAGAGGAAACAAACCATAGAGATAGAACTTACAACTACTTCATTTGGTCAAGTTTCAAGGAGCTAGCACAAACCGTGTTTGATTTAGAGTTTCAAAGACATCTATCTATATAGCAGAAAACAGAGTGAAACCTAAAAATTCAAAGTGTTACTGGAAACGAACGCTTGAACCTAGAAGAGTGAAAATTGGGCAGCCAAGTGGGCTTAGTGAACTGATCATTACCACCAAGTATCATCAAGTTTTGTTGAAAAAATATTTGCTGAGATTTCAGCAAACTAGTAGTTTTTTGGAAGCTTGACAAACCTTTAAAAAGAAAGTGTTTTTCGCCAGTCTCTGCATGGGGTACTTCAAGAGGAAACAAACCATAGAGATAGAACTTAGAACTACTTCATTTGCTCAAGTTTCAAGGAGCTAGCACAAACCGTGTTTGATTTAGAGTTTCAAACACATCTATCTATATAGCAGAAAACAGAGTGAAACCTAAAAATTCAAAGTGTTACTGGAAACGAACGCTTGAACCTAGAAGAGTGAAAATTGGGCAGCCAAGTGGGCTTAGTGAACTGATCATTACCACCAAGTATCATCAAGATTGGTGAAAAAATGTTTGCTGAGATTTCAGCAAAAGAGTAGTTTTTTGGAAGCTTGGCAACCCCTTTCAAACGAAAGTGTTCTTCGCCAGTCTGTGCATGGGGTACTTCAAGAGGAAACAAACCATAGAGATAGAACTTAGAACTACTTCATTTTGTCAAGTTTTACGGAGCTAGCACAAACCGTGTTTGATTTAGAGTTTCAAACACATCTATCTATATAACAGAAAACAGAGTGAAACCTAAAAATTCAAACTGTTACTGGAAACGAACGCTTGAACCCAGAAGAGTGAAAGTTGGGCAGCCAAGTGGGATTAGTGAACTGATCATTACCACCAAGTATCATCAAGATTTGGTGAAAAAATGTTTGCTGAGATTTCAGCAAACGAGAAGTTTTTTGGAAGCTTGGCAACCCCTTTCAAACGAAAGTGTTCTTCGCCAGTCTCTGCATGGGGTACTTCAAGAGGAAACAAACCATAGAGATAGAACTTAGAACGACTTCATTTTGTCAAGTTTCACGGAGCTAGCACAAACCTTGTTTGATTTAGAGTTTCAAACACATCTATCTATATAGCAGAAAACAGAGTGAAACCTAAAAATTCAAACTGTTACTGGAAACGAACGCTTGAACCTAGAAGAGTGAAAGTTGGGCAGCCAAGTGGGCTTAGTGAACTGATCATTACCACCAAGTATCATCAAGATTTGGTGAAAAAATGTTTGCTGAGATTTCAGCAAACTAGTTTTTTGGAAGCTTGGCAAACCCTTTCAAATGAAAGTGTTTTTCGCCAGTCTCTGCATGGGGTCCTTCAAGAGGAAACAAACCATAGAGATAGAACTTAGAACTACTTCATTTGCTCAAGTTTCAAGGAGCTAGCACAAACCGTGTTTGATTTAGAGTTTCAAACACATCTATCTATATAGCAGAAAACAGAGTGAAACCTAAAAATTCAAAGTGTTACTGGAAACGAACGCTTGAACCTAGAAGAGTGAAAATTGGGCAGCCAAGTGGGCTTAGTGAACTGATCATTACCACCAAGTATCATCAAGATGTGGTGAAAAAATGTTTGCTGAGATTTCAGCAAACTAGTAGTTTTTTGGAAGCTTGGCAACCCCTTTCAAATGAAAGTGTTCTTCGCCAGTCTCTGCATGTGGTACTTCAAGAGGAAACAAACCATAGAGATAGAACTTAGAACTACTTCATTTTGTCAAGTTTCACGGAGCTAGCACAAACCGTGTTTGATTTAGAGTTTCAAACACATCTATCTATATAACAGAAAACAGAGTGAAACCTAAAAATTCAAACTGTTACTGGAAACGAACGCTTGAGCCTAGAAGAGTGAAAGTTGGGCAGCCAAGTGGGATTAGTGAACTGATCATTACCACCAAGTATCATCAAGATTTGGTGAAAAAATGTTTGCTGAGATTTCAGCAAACTAGTAGTTTTTTGGAAGCTTGGCAACCCCTTTCAAACGAAAGTGTTTTTCGCCAGTCTCTGCATGGGGTACTTCAAGAGGAAACAAACCATAGAGATAGAACTTAGAACTACTTCATTTTGTCAAGTTTCACGGAGCTACCACAAACCGTGTTTGATTTAGAGTTTCAAACACATCTATCTATATAGCAGAAAACAGAGTGAAACGTAAAATTTCAAAGTGTTACTGGAAACGAACGCTTGAACCTAGAAGAGTGAAAATTGGGCAGCCAAGGGGGATTAGTGAACTGATCATTACCACCAAGTATCATCAAGATTTGGTGAAAAAATGTTTGCTGAGATTTCAGCAAACGATTAGTATTTCGGAAGCTTGGCAACCCCTTTCAAACGAAAGTGTTCTTCGCCAGTCTCAGAATGGGGTACTTCAAGAGGAAACAAACCATAGAGATAGAACTTAGAACTACTTCATTTTGTCAAGTTTCACGGAGCTAGCACAAACCGTGTTTGATTTAGAGTTTCAAAGACATCTATCTATATAGCAGAAAACAGAGTGAAACCTAAAAATTCAAACTGCTACTGGAAACGAACGCTTGAACCTAGAAGAGTGAAAGTTGGGCAGCCAAGTGGGCTTAGTGAACTGATCATTACCACCAAGTATCATCAAGATTTGGTGAAAAAATGTTTGCTGAGATTTCAGCAAACTAGTAGTTTTTTGGAAGCTTGGCAACCCTTTTCAAATGAAAGTGTTTTTCGCCAGTCTCTGCATGGGGTACTTCAAGAGGAAACAAACCATAGAGATAGAACTTAGAACTACTTCATTTGGTCAAGTTTCAAGGAGCTAGCACAAACCGTGTTTGATTTAGAATTCCAAACACAGCTATCTATGTAGGAGAAAACAGAATGAAACCTAAAAATTCAAACTTTTACTGGAAACGAATGCTTCATCCTAGAAGAATAAAAATTGGGCAGCCAAGTGGGATTAGTGAACTGATCATTACCACCAAGTATCATCAAGATTTGGTGAAAAAATGTTTGCTGAGATTTCAGCAAACTAGTAGTTTTTTGGAAGCTTGGCAACCCCTTTCAAACGAAAGTGTTTTTCGCCAGTCTCTGCATGGGGTACTTCAAGAGGAAACAAACCATAGAGATAGAACTTACAACTACTTCATTCGGTCAAGTTTCAAGGAGCTAGCACAAACCGTGTTTGATTTAGAGTTTCAAAGACATCGTTCTATATAGCAGAAAACAGAGTGAAACCTAAAAATTCAAAGTGTTACTGGAAACGAACGCTTGAACCTAGAAGAGTGAAAATTGGGCAGCCAAGTGGGCTTAGTGAACTGATCATTACCACCAAGTATCATCAAGATTTGGTGAAAAAATGTTTGCTGAGATTTCAGCAAACTAGTAGTTTTTTGGAAGCTTGGCAACCCCTTTCAAACGAAAGTGTTCTTCGCCAGTCTCTGCATGGGGTACTTCAAGAGGAAACAAACCATAGAGATAGAACTTAGAACTACTTCATTTTGTCAAGTTTTACGGAGCTAGCACAAACCGTGTTTGATTTAGAGTTTCAAACACATCTATCTATATAACAGAAAACAGAGTGAAACCTAAAAATTCAAACTGTTACTGGAAACGAACGCTTGAACCTAGAAGAGTGAAAGTTGGGCAGCCAAGTGGGATTAGTGAACTGATCATTACCACCAAGTATCATCAAGATTTGGTGAAAAAATGTTTGCTGAGATTTCAGCAAACGAGAAGATTTTTGGAAGCTTGGCAACCCCTTTCAAACGAAAGTGTTCTTCGCCAGTCTCTGCATGGGGTACTTCAAGAGGAAACAAACCATAGAGATAGAACTTAGAACTACTTCATTTTGTCAAGTTTCACGGAGCTAGCACAAACCGTGTTTGATTTAGAGTTTCAAACACATCTATCTATATAGCAGAAAACAGAGTGAAACCTAAAATTTCAAAGTGTTACTGGAAACGAACGCTTGAACCTAGAAGAGTGAAAATTGGGCAGCCAAGTGGGCTTAGTGAACTGATCATTACCACCAAGTATCATCAAGATTTGGTGAAAAAATGTTTGCTGAGATTTCAGCAAACGAGTAGTTTTTTGGAAGCTTGGCAACCCCTTTCAAACGAAAGTGTTTTTTGCCAGTCTCTGCATGGGGTACTTCAAGAGGAAACAAACCATAGAGATAGAACTTAGAACTACTTCATTTTGTCAAGTTTCACGGAGCTAGCACAAACCGTGTTTGATTTAGAATTTCAAAGACATCTATCTATATAGCAGAAAACAGAGTGAAACCTAAAAATTCAAACTGTTACTGGAAACGAACACTTGATCCTAGAAGAGTGAAAGTTGGGCAGCCAAGTGGGATTAGTGAACTGATCATTACCACCAAGTATCATCAAGATTTGGTGAAAAAATGTTTGCTGAGATTTCAGCAAACTAGTAGTTTTTTGGAAGCTTGGCAACCCCTTTCAAACGAAAGTGTTTTTCGCCAGTCTCTGCATGGGGTACTTCAAGAGGAAACAAACCATAGAGATAGAACTTAGAACTACTTCATTTTGTCAAGTTTCAAGGAGCTAGCACAAACCGTGTTTGATTTAGAGTTTCAAACACATCTATCTATATAACAGAAAACAGAGTGAAACCTAAAAATTCAAACTGTTACTGGAAACGAACGCTTGAACCTAGAAGAGTGAAAGTTGGGCAGCCAAGTGGGATTAGTGAACTGATCATTACCACCAAGTATCATCAAGATTTGGTGAAAAAATGTTTGCTGAGATTTCAGCAAACTAGTAGTTTTTTGGAAGCTTGGCAACCCCTTTCAAACGAAAGTGTTCTTCGCCAGTCTCTGCATGGGTTACTTCAAGAGGAAACAAACCATAGAGATAGAACTTAGAACTACTTCATTTTGTCAAGTTTCACGGAGCTAGCACAAACCGTGTTTGATTTAGAGTTTCAAACACATCTATCTATATAGCAGAAAACAGAGTGAAACCCAAAAATTCAAACTGTTACTGGAAACGAACGCTTGAACCTAGAAGAGTGAAAGTTGGCCAGGGAAGTGGGATTAGTGAACTGATCATTACCACCAAGTATCATCAAGATTTGGTGAAAAAATGTTTGCTGAGATTTCAGCAAACGAGAAGTTTTTTGGAAGCTTGGCAACCCGTTTCAAACGAAAGTGTTCTTCGGCTGTCTCTGCATGGGGTACTTCAAGAGGAAACAAACCATAGAGATAGAACTTAGAACTACTTCATTTTGTCAAGTTTCATGGAGCTAGCACAAACCGTGTTTGATTTAGAGTTTCAAACACATCTATCTATATAAAAGAAAACAGAGTGAAACCTAAAATTTCAAAGTGTTACTGGAAACGTACGCTTGAACCTAGAAGAGTGAAAATTGGGCAGCCAAGTGGGATTAGTGAACTGATCATTACCACCGAGTATCATCTAGATTTGGTGAAAAAATGTTTGCTGAGATTTCAGCAAACTAGTAGTTTTTTGGAAGCTTGGCAACCCCTTTCAAACGAAAGTGTTTTTCGCCAGTCTCTGCATGGGGTACTTCAAGAGGAAACAAACCATAGAGATAGAACTTAGAACTACTTCATTTGGTCAAATTTCAAGGGGCTAGCACAAACCGTGTTTGATTTAGAGTTTCAAACACATCTATCTATATAGCAGAAAACAGAGTGAAACCTAAAAATTCAAAGTGTTACTGGAAACGAATGCATCAACCTAGAAGAATAAAAATTGGGTAGCCAAGTGAGATTAGTGAACTGATCATTACCACCAAGTATCATTAAGATTTGGGGAAAAAAGTTTTGCTGAGATTTCAGCAAAATAGTAGTTTTTTGGAAGCTTGGCCACCCCTTTCAAACGAAAGTGTTTTTCGCCAGTCTATTCATGGTGTACTTCAAGAGGAAACAAACCATAGAGATGGAACATATAACTACTTCATTTGGTAAAGTTTCAAGGAGCTAGCACAAACCATGTTTGATTTAGAGTTTCAAACACATCTATCTATATAGCAGAAAACACAGTGAAACCTAAAAATTCAAAGTGTTACTGGAAACGAATGCTTGAACCTAGAAGAATGAAAGTTGGGCAGCCAAGTGGGATTAGTGAACTGATCATTACCACCAAGTATCATCAAGATTTGGTGAAAAAATATTTGCTGAGATTTCAGCAAACTAGTAGTTTTTTGGAAGCTCGGCAACCCCTTTCAAACGAAAGTGTTTTTCGCCAGTCTCTGCATGGGGTACATCAAGAGGAAACAAACCATAGAGATAGAACTTAGAACTACTTCATTTTGTCAAGTTTCAAGGAGCTAGCACAAACCGTGTTTGATTTAGAGTTTCAAACACATCTATCTATATAACAGAAAACAGAGTGAAACCTAAAAATGCAAAGTGTTACTGGAAACGAACGCTTGAACCTAGAAGAGTGAAAGTTGGGCAGCCAAGTGGGATTAGTGAACTGATCATTACCACCAAGTATCATCAAGATTTGGTGAAAAAATGTTTGCTGAGATTTCATCAAACAAGTAGTTTTTTGGAAGCTTGGCAACCCCTTTCAAACGAAAGTGTTTTTCGAAAGTCTCTGCATGGGGTACTTCAAGAGGAAACAAACCATAGAGATAGAACTTAGAACTACTTCATTTTGTCAAGTTTCAAGGAGCTAGCACAAACCGTGTTTGATTTAGAGTTTCAAACACATCTATCTATATAGCAGAAAACAGAGTGAAACCTAAAAATTCAAAGTGTTACTGGAAACGAACGCTTGAACCTAGAAGAATGAAAGTTGGGCAGCCAAGTGGGATTAGTGAACTGATCATTACCACCAAGTATCATCAAGATTTGGTGAAAAAATGTTTGCTGAGATTTCAGCAAACTAGTAGTTTTTTGGAAGCTTGGCAACCCCTTTCAAACGAAAGTGTTTTTCGCCAGTCTCTGCATGGGGTATTTCAAGAGGAGACAAACCATAGAGATAGAACTTAGAACTACTTCATTTGGTCAAGTTTCAAGGAGCTAGCACAAACCGTGTTTGATTTAGAATTCCAAACACAGCTATCTATGTATAAGAAAACAGAGTGAAACCTAAAAATTCAAACTGTTACTGGAAACGAATGCTTCAACCTAGAAGAATAAAAATTGGGTAGCCAAGAGGGATTAGTGAACTGATCATTACCACCAAGTATCATCAAGATTTGGTGAAAAAATGTTTGCTGAGATTTCAGCAAACTAGTAGTTTTTTGGAAGCTTGGCAACCCCTTTCAAACGAAAGTGTTTTTCGCCAGTCTCTGCATGGGGTACTTCAAGAGGAAACAAACCATAGAGATAGAACTTAGAACTACTTCATTTGGTCAAATTTCAAGGAGCTAGCACAAACCGTGTTTGATTTAGAGTTTCAAACACATCTATCTATATAGCAGAAAACAGAGTGAAACCTAAAAATTCAAAGTGTTACTTGAAACGAACGCTTGAACCTAGAAGAGTAAAAATTGGGCAGCCAAGTGGGCTAGGTGAACTGATCATTACCACCAAGTATCATCAAGATTTGGTGAAAAAATGTTTGCTGAGATTTCAGCAAACTAGTAGTTTTTTGGAAGCTTGGCCACCCCTTTCAAACGAAAGTGTTTTTCGCCAGTCTCTGCATGGGGTACTTCAAGAGAAAACAAACCATAGAGATAGAACTTAGAACTACTTCATTTGTTCAAGTTTCAACGAGCTAGCACAAACCGTGTTTGATTTAGAGTTTCAAACACATCTATCTATATAGCAGAAAACAGAGTGAAACCTAAAAATTCAAAGTGTTACTGGAAACGAACGCTTGAACCTAGAAGAGTGAAAGTTGGGCAGCCAAGTGGGATAAGTGAAATGATCATTACCACCAAGTATCATCAAGATTTGGTGAAAAAATGTTTGCTGAGATTTCAGCAAACTAGTAGTTTTTTGGAAGCTGGCAACCCCTTTCAAACGAAAGTGTTTTTCGCCAGTCTCTGCATGGGGTACTTCAAGAAGAAACAAACCATAGAGATAGAACTTAGAACTACTTCATTTGGTCAAGTATCACGGAGCTAGCACAAACCGTGTTTGATTTAGAATTCCAAACACCGCTATCTATGTTTGAGAAAACAGAGTGAATCCTAAAAATTCAAACTGTTACTGGAAACGAACGCTTGAACCTAGAAGAATGAAAGTTGGGCAGCCAAGTGGGATTAGTGAACTGATCATTACCACCAAGTATCATCAAGATTTGGTGAAAAAAGGTTTGCTGAGATTTTAGCAAACTAGTAGTTTTTTGGAAGCTTGGCAACCCCTTTCAAACGAAAGTGTTTTTCGCCAGTCTCTGCAAGGGTTACTTCAAGAAAAAACAAACCATAGAGATAGAACTTAGAACTACTTCATTTGGTCAAGTTTCAAGGAGCTAGCACAAACCGTGTTTGATTTAGAGTTTCAAACACATCTATCTATATAACAGAAAACAGAGTGAAACCTAAAAATTCAAAGTGTTACTGGAAACGAACGCTTGAACCTAGAAGAGTGAAAGTTGGGCAGCCAAGTGGGATTAGTGAACTGATCATTACCACCAAGTATCATCAAGATTTGGTGAAAAAATGTTTGCTGATATTTCATCAAACAAGTAGTGTTTTGGAAGCTTGGCAACCCCTTTCAAACGAAAGTGTTTTTCGCCAGTCTCTGCATGGGGTACTTCAAGAGGAAACAAACCATAGAGATAGAACTTAGAACTACTTCATTTGGTCAAGTTTCACGGAGCTAGCACAAACCGTGTTTGATTTAGAGTTTCAAACACATCTATCTATATAGCAGAAAACAGAGTGAAACCTAAAAATTCAAAGTGTTACTGGAAACGAACGCTTGAACCTAGAAGAATGAAAGTTGGGCAGCCAAGTGGGATTAGTGAACTGATCATTACAACCAAGTATCATCAAGATTTGGTGAAAAAATGTTTGCTGAGATTTCAGCAAACTAGTAGTTTTTTGGAAGCTTGGCAACCCCTTTCAAACGAAAGTGTTTTTCGCCAGTCTCTGCATGGGGTATTTCAAGAGGAGACAAACCATAGAGATAGAACTTAGAACTACTTCATTTGGTCAAGTTTCAAGGAGCTAGCACAAACCGTGTTTGATTTAGAATTCCAAACACAGCTATCTATGTATAAGAAAACAGAGTGAAACCTAAAAATTCAAACTGTTACTGGAAACGAATGCTTCAACCTAGAAGAATAAAAATTGGGTAGCCAAGAGGGATTAGTGAACTGATCATTACCACCAAGTATCATCAAGATTTGGTGAAAAAATGTTTGCTGAGATTTCAGCAAACTAGTAGTTTTTTGGAAGCTTGGCAACCCCTTTCAAACGAAAGTGTTTTTCGCCAGTCTCTGCATGGGGTACTTCAAGAGGAAACAAACCATAGAGATAGAACTTAGAACTACTTCATTTGGTCAAATTTCAAGGAGCTAGCACAAACCGTGTTTGATTTAGAGTTTCAAACACATCTATCTATATAGCAGAAAACAGAGTGAAACCTAAAAATTCAAAGTGTTACTGGAAACGAATGCTTCAACCTAGAAGAATGAAAATTGGGTAGCCAAGTGGGATTAGTGAACTAATCATTACCACCAAGTATCATTAAGATTTGGTGAAAAAAGTTTTGCTGAGATTTCAGCAAACTAGTAGTTTTTTGGAAGCTTGGCCACCCCTTTCAAACGAAAGTGTTTTTCGCCAGTCTCTGCATGGTGTACTTCAAGAGGAAACAAACCATAGAGATGGAACATAGAACTACTTCATTTGGTAAAGTTTCAAGGAGCTAGCACAAACCGTGTTTGATTTAGAGTTTCAAACACATCTATCTATATAGGAGAAAACAGAGTGAAACCTAAAAATTCAAAGTGTTACTGGAAACGAACGCTTGAACCTAGAAGAGTGAAAGTTGGGCAGCCAAGTGGGATTAGTGAAATGATCATTACCACCAAGTATCATCAAGATTTGGTGAAAAAATGTTTGCTGAGATTTCAGCAAACTAGTAGTTTTTTGGAATCTTGGCAACCCCTTTCAAACGAAAGTGTTTTTCGCCAGTCTCTGCATGGGGTACTTCAAGAAGAAACAAACCATAGAGATAGAACTTAGACCTACTTCATTTGGTCAAGTATCACGGAGCTAGCACAAACCGTGTTTGATTTAGAATTCCAAACACAGCTATCTATGTATGAGAAAACAGAGAGAATCCTAAACATTCAAACTGTTACTGGAAACGAACGCTTGAACCTAGAAGAGTGAAAGTTGGGCAGCCAAGTGGGATTAGTGAACTGATCATTACCACCAAGTATCATCAAGATTTGGTGAAAAAATGTTTGCTGAGATTTCATCAAACAAGTAGTTTTTTGGAAGCTTGGCAACCCCTTTCAAACGAAAGTGTTTTTCGCCAGTCTCTGCATGGGGTACTTCAAGAAGAAACAAACCATAGAGATAGAACTTAGAACTACTTCATTTGGTCAAGTTTCACGGAGCTAGCACAAACCGTGTTTGATTTAGAGTTTCAAACACATCTATCTATATAGCAGAAAACAGAGTGAAACCTAAAAATTCAAAGTGTTACTGGAAACGAACGCTTGAACCTAGAAGAATGAAAGTTGGGCAGCCAAGTGGGATTAGTGAACTGATCATTACCACCAAGTATCATCAAGATTTGGTGAAAAAATGTTTGCTGAGATTTCAGCAAACTAGTAGTTTTTTGGAAGCTTGGCAACCCCTTTCAAACGAAAGTGTTTTTCCCAGTCTCTGCATGGGGTACTTCAAGAGGAAACAAACCATAGAGATAGAACTTAGAACTACTTCATTTGGTCAAGTTTCAAGGAGCTAGCACATACCGTGTTTGATTTAGAGTTTCAAACACATCTATCTATATAGCAGAAAACAGAGTGAAACCTAAAAATTCAAAGTGTTACTGGAAACGAATGCTTCAACCTAGAAGAATAAAAATTGGGTAGCCAAGTGGGATTAGTGAACTAATCATTACCACCAAGTATCATTAAGATTTGGTGAAAAAAGTTTTGCTGAGATTTCAGCAAACTAGTAGTTTTTTGGAAGCTTGGCCACCCCTTTCAAACGAAAGTGTTTTTCGCCAGTCTCTGCATGGTGTACTTCAAGAGGAACAAACCATAGAGATGGAACATAGAACTACTTCATTTGGTCAAGTTTCAAGGAGCTAGCACAAACCGTGTTTGATTTAGAGTTTCAAACACATCTATCTATATAGCAGAAAACAAAGTGAAACCTAAAAATTCAAAGTGTTACTTGAAACGAACGCTTGAACCTAGAAAAGTAAAAATTGGGCAGCCAAGTGGGCTAGGTGAACTGATCATTACCACCAAGTATCATCAAGATTTGGTGAAAAAATGTTTGCTGAGATTTCAGCAAACTAGTAGTTTTTTGGAAGCTGGCAACCCCTTTCAAACGAAAGTGTTTTTCGCCAGTCTCTGCATGGGGTACTTCAAGAAGAAACAAACCATAGAGATAGAACTTAGAACTACTTCATTTGGTCAAGTATCACGGAGCTAGCACAAACCGTGTTTGATTTAGAATTCCAAACACCGCTATCTATGTTTGAGAAAACAGAGTGAATCCTAAAAATTCAAACTGTTACTGGAAATGAACGCTTGAACCTAGAAGAATGAAAGTTGGGCAGCCAAGTTGGATTAGTGAACTGATCATTACCACCAAGTATCATCAAGATTTGGTGAAAAAAGGTTTGCTGAGATTTTAGCAAACTAGTAGTTTTTTGGAAGCTTGGCAACCCCTTTCAAACGAAAGTTTTTTTCGCCAGTCTCTGCAAGGGTTACTTCAAGAAAAAAGAAACCATAGAGATAGAACTTAGAACTACTTCATTTGGTCAAGTTTCAAGGAGCTAGCACAAACCGTGTTTGATTTAGAGTTTCAAACACATCTATCTATATAACAGAAAACAGAGTGAAACCTAAAAATTCAAAGTGTTACTGGAAACGAACGCTTGAACCTAGAAGAGTGAAAGTTGGGCAGCCAAGTGGGATTAGTGAACTGATCATTACCACCAAGTATCATCAAGATTTGGTGAAAAAATGTTTGCTGATATTTCATCAAACAAGTAGTTTTTTGGAAGCTTGGCAACCCCTTTCAAACGAAAGTGTTTTTCGCCAGTCTCTGCATGGGGTACTTCAAGAGGAAACAAACCATAGAGATAGAACTTAGAACTACTTCATTTGGTCAAGTTTCACGGAGCTAGCACAAACCGTGTTTGATTTAGAGTTTCAAACACATCTATCTATATAGCAGAAAACAGAGTGAAACCTAAAAATTCAAAGTGTTACTGGAAACGAACGCTTGAACCTAGAAGAATGAAAGTTGGGCAGCCAAGTGGGATTAGTGAACTGATCATTACAACCAAGTATCATCAAGATTTGGTGAAAAAATGTTTGCTGAGATTTCAGCAAACTAGTAGTTTTTTGGAAGCTTGGCAACCCCTTTCAAACGAAAGTGTTTTTCGCCAGTCTCTGCATGGGGTATTTCAAGAGGAGACAAACCATAGAGATAGAACTTAGAACTACTTCATTTGGTCAAGTTTCAAGGAGCTAGCACAAACCGTGTTTGATTTAGAATTCCAAACACAGCTATCTATGTATAAGAAAACAGAGTGAAACCTAAAAATTCAAACTGTTACTGGAAACGAATGCTTCAACCTAGAAGAATAAAAATTGGGTAGCCAAGAGGGATTAGTGAACTGATCATTACCACCAAGTATCATCAAGATTTGGTGAAAAAATGTTTGCTGAGATTTCAGCAAACTAGTAGTTTTTTGGAAGCTTGGCAACCCCTTTCAAACGAAAGTGTTTTTCGCCAGTCTCTGCATGGGGTACTTCAAGAGGAAACAAACCATAGAGATAGAACTTAGAACTACTTCATTTGGTCAAATTTCAAGGAGCTAGCACAAACCGTGTTTGATTTAGAGTTTCAAACACATCTATCTATATAGCAGAAAACAGAGTGAAACCTAAAAATTCAAAGTGTTACTGGAAACGAATGCTTCAACCTAGAAGAATGAAAATTGGGTAGCCAAGTGGGATTAGTGAACTAATCATTACCACCAAGTATCATTAAGATTTGGTGAAAAAAGTTTTGCTGAGATTTCAGCAAACTAGTAGTTTTTTGGAAGCTTGGCCACCCCTTTCAAACGAAAGTGTTTTTCGCCAGTCTCTGCATGGTGTACTTCAAGAGGAAACAAACCATAGAGATGGAACATAGAACTACTTCATTTGGTAAAGTTTCAAGGAGCTAGCACAAACCGTGTTTGATTTAGAGTTTCAAACACATCTATCTATATAGGAGAAAACAGAGTGAAACCTAAAAATTCAAAGTGTTACTGGAAACGAACGCTTGAACCTAGAAGAGTGAAAGTTGGGCAGCCAAGTGGGATTAGTGAAATGATCATTACCACCAAGTATCATCAAGATTTGGTGAAAAAATGTTTGCTGAGATTTCAGCAAACTAGTAGTTTTTTGGAATCTTGGCAACCCCTTTCAAACGAAAGTGTTTTTCGCCAGTCTCTGCATGGGGTACTTCAAGAAGAAACAAACCATAGAGATAGAACTTAGACCTACTTCATTTGGTCAAGTATCACGGAGCTAGCACAAACCGTGTTTGATTTAGAATTCCAAACACAGCTATCTATGTATGAGAAAACAGAGAGAATCCTAAACATTCAAACTGTTACTGGAAACGAACGCTTGAACCTAGAAGAGTGAAAGTTGGGCAGCCAAGTGGGATTAGTGAACTGATCATTACCACCAAGTATCATCAAGATTTGGTGAAAAAATGTTTGCTGAGATTTCATCAAACAAGTAGTTTTTTGGAAGCTTGGCAACCCCTTTCAAACGAAAGTGTTTTTCGCCAGTCTCTGCATGGGGTACTTCAAGAAGAAACAAACCATAGAGATAGAACTTAGAACTACTTCATTTGGTCAAGTTTCACGGAGCTAGCACAAACCGTGTTTGATTTAGAGTTTCAAACACATCTATCTATATAGCAGAAAACAGAGTGAAACCTAAAAATTCAAAGTGTTACTGGAAACGAACGCTTGAACCTAGAAGAATGAAAGTTGGGCAGCCAAGTGGGATTAGTGAACTGATCATTACCACCAAGTATCATCAAGATTTGGTGAAAAAATGTTTGCTGAGATTTCAGCAAACTAGTAGTTTTTTGGAAGCTTGGCAACCCCTTTCAAACGAAAGTGTTTTTCCCAGTCTCTGCATGGGGTACTTCAAGAGGAAACAAACCATAGAGATAGAACTTAGAACTACTTCATTTGGTCAAGTTTCAAGGAGCTAGCACATACCGTGTTTGATTTAGAGTTTCAAACACATCTATCTATATAGCAGAAAACAGAGTGAAACCTAAAAATTCAAAGTGTTACTGGAAACGAATGCTTCAACCTAGAAGAATAAAAATTGGGTAGCCAAGTGGGATTAGTGAACTAATCATTACCACCAAGTATCATTAAGATTTGGTGAAAAAAGTTTTGCTGAGATTTCAGCAAACTAGTAGTTTTTTGGAAGCTTGGCCACCCCTTTCAAACGAAAGTGTTTTTCGCCAGTCTCTGCATGGTGTACTTCAAGAGGAACAAACCATAGAGATGGAACATAGAACTACTTCATTTGGTCAAGTTTCAAGGAGCTAGCACAAACCGTGTTTGATTTAGAGTTTCAAACACATCTATCTATATAGCAGAAAACAAAGTGAAACCTAAAAATTCAAAGTGTTACTTGAAACGAACGCTTGAACCTAGAAGAGTAAAAATTGGGCAGCCAAGTGGGCTAGGTGAACTGATCATTACCACCAAGTATCATCAAGATTTGGTGAAAAAATGTTTGCTGAGATTTCAGCAAACTAGTAGTTTTTTGGAAGCTGGCAACCCCTTTCAAACGAAAGTGTTTTTCGCCAGTCTCTGCATGGGGTACTTCAAGAAGAAACAAACCATAGAGATAGAACTTAGAACTACTTCATTTGGTCAAGTATCACGGAGCTAGCACAAACCGTGTTTGATTTAGAATTCCAAACACCGCTATCTATGTTTGAGAAAACAGAGTGAATCCTAAAAATTCAAACTGTTACTGGAAATGAACGCTTGAACCTAGAAGAATGAAAGTTGGGCAGCCAAGTTGGATTAGTGAACTGATCATTACCACCAAGTATCATCAAGATTTGGTGAAAAAAGGTTTGCTGAGATTTTAGCAAACTAGTAGTTTTTTGGAAGCTTGGCAACCCCTTTCAAACGAAAGTTTTTTTCGCCAGTCTCTGCAAGGGTTACTTCAAGAAAAAAGAAACCATAGAGATAGAACTTAGAACTACTTCATTTGGTCAAGTTTCAAGGAGCTAGCACAAACCGTGTTTGATTTAGAGTTTCAAACACATCTATCTATATAACAGAAAACAGAGTGAAACCTAAAAATTCAAAGTGTTACTGGAAACGAACGCTTGAACCTAGAAGAGTGAAAGTTGGGCAGCCAAGTGGGATTAGTGAACTGATCATTACCACCAAGTATCATCAAGATTTGGTGAAAAAATGTTTGCTGAGATTTCATCAAACAAGTAGTTTTTTGGAAGCTTGGCAACCCCTTTCAAACGAAAGTGTTTTTCGCCAGTCTCTGCATGGGGTACTTCAAGAGGAAACAAACCATAGAGATAGAACTTAGAACTACTTCATTTTGTCAAGTTTCACGGAGCTAGCACAAACCGTGTTTGATTTAGAGTTTCAAACACATCTATCTATATAGCAGAAAACAGAGTGAAACCTAAAAATTCAAAGTGTTACTGGAAACGAACGCTTGAACCTAGAAGAATGAAAGTTGGGCAGCCAAGTGGGATTAGTGAACTGATCATTACCACCAAGTATCATCAAGATTTGGTGAAAAAATGTTTGCTGAGATTTCAGCAAACTAGTAGTTTTTTGGAAGCTTGGCAACCCCTTTCAAACGAAAGTGTTTTTCGCCAGTCTCTGCATGGGGTATTTCAAGAGGAGACAAACCATAGAGATAGAACTTAGAACTACTTCATTTGGTCAAGTTTCAAGGAGCTAGCACAAACCGTGTTTGATTTAGAATTCCAAACACAGCTATCTATGTATAAGAAAACAGAGTGAAACCTAAAAATTCAAACTGTTACTGGAAACGAATGCTTCAACCTAGAAGAATAAAAATTGGGTAGCCAAGAGGGATTAGTGAACTGATCATTACCACCAAGTATCATCAAGATTTGGTGAAAAAATGTTTGCTGAGATTTCAGCAAACTAGTAGTTTTTTGGAAACTTGGCAACCCCTTTCAAACGAAAGTGTTTTTCGCCAGTCTCTGCATGGGGTACTTCAAGAGGAAACAAACCATAGAGATAGAACTTAGAACTACTTCATTTGGTCAAATTTCAAGGAGCTAGCACAAACCGTGTTTGATTTAGAGTTTCAAACACATCTATCTATATAGCAGAAAACAGAGTGAAACCTAAAAATTCAAAGTGTTACTGGAAACGAATGCTTCAACCTAGAAGAATGAAAATTGGGTAGCCAAGTGGGATTAGTGAACTAATCATTACCACCAAGTATCATTAAGATTTGGTGAAAAAAGTTTTGCTGAGATTTCAGCAAACTAGTAGTTTTTTGGAAGCTTGGCCACCCCTTTCAAACGAAAGTGTTTTTCGCCAGTCTCTGCATGGTGTACTTCAAGAGGAAACAAACCATAGAGATGGAACATAGAACTACTTCATTTGGTAAAGTTTCAAGGAGCTAGCACAAACCGTGTTTGATTTAGAGTTTCAAACACATCTATCTATATAGGAGAAAACAGAGTGAAACCTAAAAATTCAAAGTGTTACTGGAAACGAACGCTTGAACCTAGAAGAGTGAAAGTTGGGCAGCCAAGTGGGATTAGTGAAATGATCATTACCACCAAGTATCATCAAGATTTGGTGAAAAAATGTTTGCTGAGATTTCAGCAAACTAGTAGTTTTTTGGAAGCTTGGCACCCCCTTTCAAACGAAAGTGTTTTTCAAAGGTCTCTGCATGGGGTACTTCAAGAAGAAACAAACCATAGAGATAGAACTTAGAACTACTTCATTTGGTCAAGTATCACGGAGCTAGCACAAACCGTGTTTGATTTAGAATTCCAAACACAGCTATCTATGTATGAGAAAACAGAGTGAATCCTAAAAATTCAAACTGTTACTGGAAACGAACGCTTGAACCTAGAAGAGTGAAAGTTGGGCAGCCAAGTGGGATTAGTGAACTGATCATTACCACCAAGTATCATCAAGATTTGGTGAAAAAATGTTTGCTGAGATTTCATCAAACAAGTAGTTTTTTGGAAGCTTGGCAACCCCTTTCAAACGAAAGTGTTTTTCGCCAGTCCCTGCATGGGGTACTTCAAGAAGAAACAAACCATAGAGATAGAACTTAGAACTACTTCATTTGGTCAAGTTTCACGGAGCTAGCACAAACCGTGTTTGATTTAGAGTTTCAAACACATCTATCTATATAGCAGAAAACAGAGTGAAACCTAAAAATTCAAAGTGTTACTGGAAACGAACGCTTGAACCTAGAAGAGTGAAAGTTGGGCAGCCAAGTGGGATTAGTGAACTGATCATTACCACCAAGTATCATCAAGATTTGGTGAAAAAATGTTTGCTGAGATTTCAGCAAACTAGTAGTTTTTTGGAAGCTTGGCAACTCGTTTCAAACGAAAGTGTTTTTCGCCAGTCTCTGCATGGGGTATTCAATAGGAAACAAACCATAGAGATAGAACTTAGAACTACTTCATTTGGTCAAGTTTCACGGAGCTAGCACAAACCGTGTTTTATTTAGAGTTTCAAACACATCTATCTATATAGCAGAAAACAGAGTGAAACCTAAAAATTCAAAGTGTTACTGGAAACGAACGCTTGAATCTAGAAGAGTGAAAGTTGGGCAGGAAAGTGGGATTAGTGAACTGATCATTACCACCAAGTATCATCAAGATTTGGTGAAAAAATGTTTGCTGAGATTTCAGCAAACTAGTAGTTTTTTGGAAGCTTGGCAACCCCTTTCAAACGAAAGTGTTTTTCGCCAGTCTCTGCATGGGGTATTTCAAGAGGAAACAAACCATAGAGATAGAACTTAGAGCTACTTCATTTGGTCAAGTATCAAGGAGCTAGCACAAACCGTGTTTGATTTAGAATTCCAAACACAGCTATCTATATAGCAGAAAACAGAGTGAAACCTAAAAATTCAAACTGTTACTGGAAACGAATGCTTCAACCTAGAAGAATAAAAATTGGGCAGCCAAGTGGGATTAGTGAACTGATCATTACCACCAAGTATCATCAAGATTTGGTGAAAAAATGTTTGCTGAGATTTCAGCAAACTAGTAGTTTTTGGGAAGCTTGGCAACCCCTTTCAAACGAAAGTGTTTTTCGCCAGTCTCTGCATGGGGTACTTCAAGAGGAAACAAACCATAGAGATAGAACTTAGAACTACTTCATTTGGTCAAATTTCAAGGGGCTAGCACAAACCGTGTTTGATTTAGAGTTTCAAACACATCTATCTATATAGCAGAAAACAGAGTGAAACCTAAAAATTCAAAGTGTTACTGGAAACGAATGCATCAACATAGAAGAATAAAAATTGGGTAGCCAAGTGAGATTAGTGAACTGATCATTACCACCACGTATCATTAAGATTTGGTGAAAAAAGTTTTGCTGAGATTTCAGCAAACTAGTAGTTTTTTGGAAGCTTGGCCACCCCTTTCAAACGAAAGTGTTTTCGCCAGTCTATTCATGGTGTACTTCAAGAGGAAACAAACCATAGAGATGGAACATAGAACTACTTCATTTGGTAAAGTTTCAAGGAGCTAGCACAAACCGTGTTTGATTTAGAGTTTCAAACACATCTATCTATATAGCAGAAAACAGAGTGAAACCTAAAAATTCAAAGTGTTACTGGAAACGAATGCTTGAACCTAGAAGAGTGAAAGTTGGGCAGCCAAGTGAGATTAGTGAACTGATCATTACCACCAAGTATCATCAAGATTTGGTGAAAAAAGGTTTGCTGAGATTTCAGCAAACTAGTAGTATTTTGGAAGCTTGGCAAACCCTTTCAAACGAAAGTGTTTTTCACCAGTCTCTGCATGGGGTACTTCAAGAGGAAACAAACCGTAAAGATAGAACTTAGAACTACTTCATTTTGTCAAGTTTTAAGGACCTAGCACAAACCGTGTTTTATTTAGAGTGTCAAACACATCGATCTATATAGCAGAAAACAGAGTGAAACCTAAAAATTCAAAGTGTTACTGGAAACGAACGCTTGAACCTAGAAGAGTGAAAGTGGGCAGCCAAGTGAGATTAGTGAACTGATCATTACCACCAAGTATCATCAAGATTTGGTGAAAAAATGTTTGCTGAGATTTCAGCAAACTAGTAGTTTTTTGGAATCTTGGCAACCCCTTTCAAACGAAAGTGTTTTTCGCCAGTCTCTGCATGGGGTACTTCAAGAAGAAACAAACCATAGAGATACAACTTAGAACTACTTCATTTGGTCAAGTTTCAAGGAGCTAGCACAAACCGTGTTTGATTTAGAATTCCAAACACAGCTATCTATGTATGAGAAAACAGAGTGAATCCTAAAAATTCAAACTGTTACTGGAAACGAATGCTTCAACCTTGAAGAATAAAAATTGGGTATCCAAGTGGGATTAGTGAACTGATCATTACCACCAAGTATCATCAAGATTTGGTGAAAAAAGGTTTGCTGAGATTTCAGCAAACTAGTAGTTTTTTGGAAGCTTGGCAACCCCTTTGAAACGAAAGTGTTTTTCGCCAGTCTCTGCATGGGGTACTTCAAGAGGAAACAAACCATAGAGATAGAACTTAGGACTACTTCATTTTGTCAAGTTTCACGGAGCTAGCACAAACCGTGTTTGATTTAGAGTTTCAAACACATCTATCTATATAGCAGAAAACAGAGTGAAACCTAAAAATTCAAAGTGTTACTGGAAGCGAACGCTTGAACCTAGAAGAGTGAAAGTTGGGCAGCCAAGTGAGATTAGTGAACTGATCATTACCACCAAGTATCATCAAGATTTGGTGAAAAAAGGTTTGCTGAGATTTCAGCAAACTAGTAGTTTTTTGGAAGCTTGGCAACCCCTTTCAAACGAAAGTGTTTTTCGCCAGTCTCTGCATGGGGTACTTCAAGAGGAAACAAACCATAGAGATAGAACTTAGAACTACTTCATTTGTTCAAGTTTCAAGGAGCTAGCACAAACCGTGTTTGAGTTAGAATTCCAAACACAGCTATCTATCTATCAGAAAACAGAGTGAAACCTAAAAATTCAAAGTGTTACTGGAAACGAACGCTTGAACCTAGAAGAGTGAAAGTTGGGCAGCCAAGTGTGATTAGTGAACTGATCATTACCACCAAGTATCATCAAGATTATGTGAAAAAATGTTTGCTGAGATTTCAGCAAACTAGTAATTTTTTGGAAGCTTGGCAACCCCTTTCAAACGAAAGTGTTTTTCGCCAGTCACTGCATGGGGTACTTCAAGAGGAAACAAACCATAGAGATAGAACTTAGAACTACTTCATTTGGTCAAGTTTCAAGGAGCTAGCACAAACCGTGTTTGATTTAGAGTTTCAAACACATCTATCTATATAGCAGAAAACAGAGTGAAAACTAAAAATTCAAACTGTTACTGGAAACGAATGCTTCAACCTAGAAGAATAAATATTGGGCAGACAAGTGGGATTAGTGAACTGATCATTACCACCAAGTATCATCAAGATTTGGTGAAAAAAGGTTTGCTGAGATTTCAGCAAAGTAGTAGTTTTTTGGAAGCTTGGCAAACCCTTTCAAACGAAAGTGTTCTTCACCAGTCTCTGCATGGGGTACTTCAAGAGGAAACAAACCGTAAAGATAGAACTTAGAACTACTTCATTTTGTCAAGTTTTAAGGACCTAGCACAAACCGTGTTTTATTTAGAGTTTCAAACACATCGATCTATATAGCAGAAAACAGAGTGAAACCTAAAAATTCAAAGTGTTACTGGAAACGAACGCTTGAACCTAGAGGAGTGAAAGTTGGGCAGCCAAGTGAGATTAGTGAACTGATCATTACCACCAAGTATCATCAAGATTTGGTGAAAAAATGTTGCTGAGATTTCAGCAAACTAGTAGTTTTTTGGAAGCTTTTCAACCCCTTTCAAACGAAAGTGTTTTTCGCCAGTCTCTGCATGGGGTACTTCAAGAAGAAACAAACCATAGAGATAGAACTTAGAACTACTTCATTTGGTCAAGTTTCAAGGAGCTAGCACAAACCGTGTTTGATTTAGAATTCCAAACACAGCTATTTATGTATGAGAAAACAGAGTGAATCCTAAAAATTCAAACTGTTACTGGAAACGAATGCTTCAACCTAGAAGAATAAAAATTGGGTATCCAAGTGGGATTAGTGAACTGATCATTACCTCCAAGTATCATCAAGATTTGTTGAAAAAATGTTTGCTGAGATTTCAGCAAACTAGTAGATTTTTGGAAGCTTGGCAACCCCTTTCAAACGAAAGTGTTTTTCGCCAGTCTCTGCATGGGGTACTTCAAGAGGAAACAAACCATAGAGATAGAACTTAGAACTACTTCATTTGTTCAAGTTTCAACGAGCTAGCACAAACCGTGTTTGATTTAGAGTTTCAAACACATCTATCTATATAGCAGAAAACAGAGAGAAACCTAAAAATTCAAAGTGTTACTGGAAACGAACGCTTGAACCTAGAAGAGTGAAAGTTGGGCAGCCAAGTGGGATTAGTGAACTGATCATTACCACCAAGTATCATCAAGATTTGGTGAAAAAATGTTTGCTGAGATTTCAGCAAACTAGGAGTTTTTTGGAAGCTTGGCAACCCCTTTCAAACGAAAGTGTTTTTCGCCAGTCTCTGCATTGGGTACTTCAAGAGGAAACAAACCATAGAGATAGAACTTAGAACTACTTCATTTGGTCAAGTTTCACGGAGCTAGCACAAACCGTGTTTGATTTAGAGTTAGAAACACATCTATCTATATAGCAGAAAACAGAGTGAAACCTAAAAATTCAAAGTGTTACTGGAAACTAACGCTTGAACCTAGTAGAGTGAAAGTTGGGCAGACAAGTGGGATTAGTGAACTGATCATTACCACCAAGTATCATCAAGTTTCGGTGAAAAAATGTTTGCTGAGATATCAGCAAACTAGTAGTTTTTTGGAAGCTTGGCAAACCCTTTCAAACGAAAGTGTTTTTCACCAGTCTCTGCATGGGGTACTTCAAGAGGAAACAAACCGTAAAGATAGAACTTAGAACTACTTCATTTTTTCAAGTTTTAAGGACCTAGCACAAACCGTGTTTTATTTAGAGTTTCAAACACATCGATCTATATAGCAGAAAACAGAGTGAAACCTAAAAATTCAAAGTGTTACTGGAAACGAACGCTTGAACCTAGAAGAGTGAAAGTGGGCAGCCAAGTGAGATTAGTGAACTGATCATTACCACCAAGTATCATCAAGATTTGGTGAAAAAATGTTTGCTGAGATTTCAGCAAACTAGTAGTTTTTTGGAATCTTGGCAAGCCCTTTCAAACGAAATTGTTTTTCGCCAGTCTCTGCATGGGGTACTTCAAGAAGAAACAAACCATAGAGATACAACTTAGAACTACTTCATTTGGTCAAGTTTCAAGGAGCTAGCACAAACCGTGTTTGATTTAGAATTCCAAACACAGCTATCTATGTATGAGAAAACAGAGTGAATCCTAAAAATTCAAACTGTTACTGGAAACGAATGCTTCAACCTTGAAGAATAAAAATTGGGTATCCAAGTGGGATTAGTGAACTGATCATTACCACCAAGTATCATCAAGATTTGGTGAAAAAAGGTTTGCTGAGATTTCAGCAAACTAGTAGTTTTCTGGAAGCTTGGCAACCCCTTTGAAACGAAAGTGTTTTTCGCCAGTCTCTGCATGGGGTACTTCAAGAGGAAACAAACCATAGAGATAGAACTTAGGACTACTTCATTTTGTCAAGTTTCACGGAGCTAGCACAAACCGTGTTTGATTTAGAGTTTCAAACACATCTATCTATATAGCAGAAAACAGAGTGAAACCTAAAAATTCAAAGTGTTACTGGAAGCGAACGCTTGAACCTAGAAGAGTGAAAGTTGGGCAGCCAAGTGAGATTAGTGAACTGATCATTACCACCAAGTATCATCAAGATTTGGTGAAAAAAGTTTTGCTGAGATTTCAGCAAACTAGTAGTTTTTTGGAAGCTTGGCAACCCCTTTCAAACGAAAGTGTTTTTCGCCAGTCTCTGCATGGGGTACTTCAAGAGGAAACAAACCATAGAGATAGAACTTAGAACTACTTCATTTGTTCAAGTTTCAAGGAGCTAGCACAAACCGTGTTTGAGTTAGAATTCCAAACACAGCTATCTATCTAGCAGAAAACAGAGTGAAACCTAAAAATTCAAAGTGTTACTGGAAACGAACGCTTGAACCTAGAAGAGTGAAAGTTGGGCAGCCAAGTGTGATTAGTGAACTGATCATTACCACCAAGTATCATCAAGATTATGTGAAAAAATGTTTGCTGAGATTTCAGCAAACTAGTAATTTTTTGGAAGCTTGGCAACCCCTTTCAAACGAAAGTGTTTTTCGCCAGTCACTGCATGGGGTACTTCAAGAGGAAACAAACCATAGAGATAGAACTTAGAACTACTTCATTTGGTCAAGTTTCAAGGAGCTAGCACAAACCGTGTTTGATTTAGAGTTTCAAACACATCTATCTATATAGCAGAAAACAGAGTGAAAACTAAAAATTCAAACTGTTACTGGAAACGAATGCTTCAACCTAGAAGAATAAATATTGGGCAGACAAGTGGGATTAGTGAACTGATCATTACCACCAAGTATCATCAAGATTTGGTGAAAAAAGTTTTGCTGAGATTTGAGCAAACTAGTAGTTTTTTGGAAGCTTCGCCACCCCTTTCAAACGAAAGTGTTTTTCGCCAGTCTCTGCATGGTGTTCTTCAAGAGGAAACAAACCATAGAGATGGAACATAGAACTACTTCATTTGGTAAAGTTTCAAGGAGCTAGCACAAACCGTGTTTGATTTAGAGTTTCAAACACATCTATCTATATAGCAGAAAAGAGAGTGAAACCTAAAAATTCAAAGTGTTACTGGAAACGAATGCTTGAACCTAGAAGAGTGAAAGTTGGGCAGGAAGTGAGATTAGTGAACTGATCATTACCACCAAGTATCATCAAGATTTGGTGAAAAAAGGTTTGCTGAGATTTCAGCAAAGTAGTAGTTTTTGGAAGCTTGGCAAACCCTTTCAAACGAAAGTGTTTTTCACCAGTCTCTGCATGGGGTACTTCAAGAGGAAACAAACCGTAAAGATAAAACTTAGAACTACTTCATTTTGTCAAGTTTTAAGGACCTAGCACAAACCGTGTTTTATTTAGAGTTTCAAACACATCGATCTATATAGCAGAAAACAGAGTGAAACCTAAAAATTCAAAGTGTTACTGGAAACGAACGCTTGAACCTAGAGGAGTGAAAGTTGGGCAGCCAAGTGAGATTAGTGAACTGATCATTACCACCAAGTATCATCAAGATTTGGTGAAAAAATGTTGCTGAGATTTCAGCAAACTAGTAGTTTTTTGGAAGCTTTTCAACCCCTTTCAAACGAAAGTGTTTTTCGCCAGTCTCTGCATGGGGTACTTCAAGAAGAAACAAACCATAGAGATAGAACTTAGAACTACTTCATTTGGTCAAGTTTCAAGGAGCTAGCACAAACCGTGTTTGATTTAGAATTCCAAACACAGCTATTTATGTATGAGAAAACAGAGTGAATCCTAAAAATTCAAACTGTTACTGGAAACGAATGCTTCAACCTAGAAGAATAAAAATTGGGTATCCAAGTGGGATTAGTGAACTGATCATTACCTCCAAGTATCATCAAGATTTGTTGAAAAAATGTTTGCTGAGATTTCAGCAAACTAGTAGATTTTTGGAAGCTTGGCAACCCCTTTCAAACGAAAGTGTTTTTCGCCAGTCTCTGCATGGGGTACTTCAAGAGGAAACAAACCATAGAGATAGAACTTAGAACTACTTCATTTGTTCAAGTTTCAACGAGCTAGCACAAACCGTGTTTGATTTAGAGTTTCAAACACATCTATCTATATAGCAGAAAACAGAGAGAAACCTAAAAATTCAAAGTGTTACTGGAAACGAACGCTTGAACCTAGAAGAGTGAAAGTTGGGCAGCTAAGTGGGATTAGTGAACTGATCATTACCACCAAGTATCATCAAGATTTGGTGAAAAAATGTTTGCTGAGATTTCAGCAAACTAGGAGTTTTTTGGAAGCTTGGCAACCCCTTTCAAACGAAAGTGTTTTTCGCCAGTCTCTGCATTGGGTACTTCAAGAGGAAACAAACCATAGAGATAGAACTTAGAACTACTTCATTTGGTCAAGTTTCACGGAGCTAGCACAAACCGTGTTTGATTTAGAGTTAGAAACACATCTATCTATATAGCAGAAAACAGAGTGAAACCTAAAAATTCAAAGTGTTACTGGAAACTAACGCTTGAACCTAGAAGAGTGAAAGTTGGGCAGCCAAGTGGGATTAGTGAACTGATCATTACCACCAAGTATCATCAAGTTTCGGTGAAAAAATGTTTGCTGAGATATCAGCAAACTAGTAGTTTTTTGGAAGCTTGGCAACCCCTTTCAAACGAAAGTGTTTTTCGCCAGTCTCTGCATGGTGTATTTCAAGAGGAAACAAACCATAGAGATGGAACATAGAACTACTTCATTTGGTCAAGTTTCAAGGAGCTAGCACAAACCGTGTTTGATTTAGAGTTTCAAACACATCTATCTATATAGCAGAAAACAGAGTGAAACCTAAAAATTCAAAGTGTTACTGGAAACGAACGCTTGAACCTAGAAGAATGAAAGTTGGGCAGCCAAGTGGGATTAGTGAACTGATCATTACCACCAAGTATCATCAAGATTTGGTGAAAAAATGTTTGCTGAGATTTCAGCAAACTAGTAGTTTTTTGGAAGCTTGGCAACCCCTTTCAAACGAAAGTGTTTTTCGCCAGTCTCTGCATGGGGTATTCAATAGGAAACAAACCATAGAGATAGAACTTAGAACTACTTCATTTGGTCAAGTTTCACGGAGCTAGCACAAACCGTGTTTGATTTAGAGTTTCAAACACATCTATCTATATAGCAGAAAACAGAGTGAAACCTAAAAATTCAAAGTGTTACTGGAAATGAACGCTTGAACCTAGAAGAGTGAAAGTTGGGCAGGAAAATGGGATTAGTGAACTGATCATTACCACCAAGTATCATCAAGATTTGGTGAAAAAATGTTTGCTGAGATTTCAGCAAACTAGTAGTTTTTTGGAAGCTTGGCAACCCCTTTCAAATGAAAGTGTTTTTCGCCAGTCTCTGCATGGGGTATTTCAAGAGGAAACAAACCATAGAGATAGAACTTAGAGCTACTTCATTTGGTCAAGTATCAAGGAGCTAGCACAAACCGTGTTTGATTTAGAATTCCAAACACAGCTATCTATATAGCAGAAAACAGAGTGAAACCTAAAAATTCAAACTGTTACTGGAAACGAATGCTTCAACCTAGAAGAATAAAAATTGGGCAGCCAAGTGGGATTAGTGAACTGATCATTACCACCAAGTATCATCAAGATTTGGTGAAAAAATGTTTGCTGAGATTTCAGCAAACTAGTAGTTTTTTGGAAGCTTGGCAACCCCTTTCAAACGAAAGTGTTTTTCGCCAGTCTCTGCATGGGGTACTTCAAGAGGAAACAAACCATAGAGATAGAACTTAGAACTACTTCATTTGGTCAAATTTCAAGGGGCTAGCACAAACCGTGTTTGATTTAGAGTTTCAAACACATCTATCTATATAGCAGAAAACAGAGTGAAACCTAAAAATTCAAAGTGTTACTGGAAACGAATGCATCAACCTAGAAGAATAAAAATTGGGTAGCCAAGTGAGATTAGTGAACTGATCATTACCACCACGTATCATTAAGATTTGGTGAAAAAAGTTTTGCTGAGATTTCAGCAAACTAGTAGTTTTTTCGAAGCTTGGCCACCCATTTCAAACGAAAGTGTTTTTCGCCAGTCTATTCATGGTGTACTTCAAGAGGAAACAAACCCTAGAGATGGAACATAGAACTACTTCATTTGGTAAAGTTTCAAGGAGCTAGCACAAACCGTGTTTGATTTAGAGTTTCAAACACATCTATCTATATAGCAGAAAACAGAGTAAACCTAAAAATTCAAAGTGTTACTGGAAACGAATGCTTGAACCTAGAAGAGTGAAAGTTGGGCAGCCAAGTGAGATTAGTGAACTGATCATTACCACCAAGTATCATCAAGATTTGGTGAAAAAAGGTTTGCTGAGATTTCAGCAAACTAGTAGTATTTTGGAAGCTTGGCAAACCCTTTCAAACGAAAGTGTTTTTCACCAGTCTCTGCATGGGGTACTTCAAGAGGAAACAAACCGTAAAGATAGAACTTAGAACTACTTCATTTTGTCAAGTTTTAAGGACCTAGCACAAACCGTGTTTTATTTAGAGTTTCAAGCACATCGATCTATATAGCAGAAAACAGAGTGAAACCTAAAAATTCAAAGTGTTACTCGAAACGAACGCTTGAACCTAGAAGAGTGAAAGTTGGGCAGCCAAGTGAGATTAGTGAACTGATCATTACCACCAAGTATCATCAAGATTTGGTGAAAAAATGTTTGCTGAGATTTCAGCAAACTAGTAGTTTTTTGGAATCTTGGCAACCCCTTTCAAACGAAAGTGTTTTTCGCCAGTCTCTGCATGGGGTACTTCAAGAAGAAACAAACCATAGAGATACAACTTAGAACTACTTCATTTGGTCAAGTTTCAAGGAGCTAGCACAAACCGTGTTTGATTTAGAATTCCAAACACAGCTATCTATGTATGAGAAAACAGAGTGAAACCTAAAAATTCAAAGTGTTACTGGAAACGAACGCTTGAACCTAGAAGAGTGAAAGTTGGGCAGCCAAGTGGGATTAGTGAACTGATCATTACCACCAAGTATCATCAAGATTTGGTGAAAAAATGTTTGCTGAGATTTCAGCAAACTAGGAGTTTTTTGGAAGCTTGGCAACCCCTTTCAAACGAAAGTGTTTTTCGCCAGTCTCTGCATTGGGTACTTCAAGAGGAAACAAACCATAGAGATAGAACTTAGAACTACTTCATTTGGTCAAGTTTCACGAAGCTAGCACAAACCGTGTTTGATTTAGAGTTCCAAACACATCTATCTATATAGCAGAAAACAGAGTGAAACCTAAAAATTCAAAGTGTTACTGGAACCTAACGCTTGAACCTAGAAGAGTGAAAGTTGGGCAGCCAAGTGGGATTAGTGAACTGATCATTACCACCAAGTATCATCAAGTTTTGGTGAAAAAATCTTTGCTGAGATTTCAGCAAACTAGTAGTTTTTTGGAAGCTTGGCAACCCCTTTCAAACGAAAGTGTTTTTCGCCAGTCTCTGCATGGGGTACTTCAAGAGGAAACAAACCATAGAGATAGAACTTAGAACTACTTCATTTGGTCAAGTTTCAAGGAGCTAGCACAAACCGTGTTTGATTTAGAGTTTCAAAGACATCTATCTATATAGCAGAAAACAGAGTGAAAACTAAAAATTCAAACTGTTACTGGAAACGAATGCTTTAACCTAGAAGAATAAATATTGGGCAGCCAAGTGGGATTAGTGAACTGATCATTACCACCAAGTATCATCAAGTTTTGGTGAAAAAATGTTTGCTGAGATTTCAGCAAACTAGTAGTTTTTTGGAAGCTTGGCAACCCCTTTCAAACGAAAGTGTTTTTCGCCAGTCTCTGCATGGGGTACTTCAAGAGGAAACAAACCATAGAGATAGAACTTAGAACTACTTCATTTGGTCAAGTTTCAAGGAGCTAGCACAAACCGTGTTTGATTTAGAATTCCAAACACAGCTATCTATGTAGGAGAAAACAGAGTGAAACCTAAAAATTCAAACTGTTACTGGAAACGAATGCTTCAACCTAGAAGAATAAAAATTGGGCAGCCAAGTGGGATTAGTGAACTGATCATTACCACCAAGTATCATCAAGATTTGGTGAAAAAAGTTTTGCTGAGATTTCAGCAAACTAGTAGTTTTTTGGAAGCTTGGCAACCCCTTTCAAACGAAAGTGTTTTTCGCCAGTCTCTGCATGGGGTACTTCAAGAGGAAACAAACCATAGAGATAGAACTTAGAACTACATCATTTGTTCAAGTTTTAAGGAGCTAGCACAAACCGTGTTTGAGTTAGAATTCCAAACACAGCTATCTATATAGCAGAAAACAGAGTGAAACCTAAAAATTCAAAGTGTTACTGGAAACGAACGCTTCAACCTAGAAGAGTGAAAGTTGGGCAGCCAAGTGGGATTAGTGAACTGATCATTACCACCAAGTATCATCAAGATTATGTGAAAAAATGTTTGCTGAGATTTCAGCAAACTAGTAATTTTTTGGAAGCTTGGCAACCCCTTTCAAACGAAAGTGTTTTTCGCCAGTCTCTGCATGGGGTACTTCAAGAGGAAACAAACCATAGAGATAGAACTTAGAACTACTTCATTTGGTCAAGTTTCAAGGAGCTAGCACAAACCGTGTTTGATTTAGAGTTTCAAACACATCTGTCTATATAGCAGAAAACAGAGGGAAACCTAAAAATTCAAACTGTTACTGGAAACGAACGCTTCAACCTAGAAGAGTGAAAGTTGGGCAGCCTAGTGAGATTAGTGAACTCATCATTACCACCAAGTATCATCAAGATTTGGTGAAAAAAGTTTTGCTGAGATTTCAGCAAACTAGTAGTTTTTAGGAAGCTTGGCCACCCCTTTCAAACGAAAGTGTTTTTCGCCAGTCTCTGCATGGGGTACTTCAAGAGGAAACAAACCATAGAGATAGAACTTAGAACTACTTCATTTTGTCAAGTTTCAAGGAGCTAGCACAAACCATGTTTGATTTAGAATTCCAAACACAGCTATCTATGTAGGAGAAAACAGAGTGAAACCTAAAAATTCAAACTGTTACTGGAAACGAATGCTTGAACCTAGAAGAATAAAAATTGGGCAGCCAAGTGGGATTAGTGAACTGATCATTACCACCAAGTATCATCAAGATTTGGTGAAAAAAGGTTTGCTGAGATTTCAGCAAACTAGTAGTTTTTTGGAAGCTTGGCAACACCTTTCAAACGAAAGTGTTTTTCGCCAGTCTCTGCATGGGGTACTTCAATAGGAAACAAACCATAGAGATAGAACTTAGAACTACTTCATTTGGTCAAGTTTCAAGGAGCTAGCACAAACCGTGTTTGATTTAGAGTTTCAAACACATCTGTCTATATAGCAGAAAACAGAGTGAAACCTAAAAATTCAAAGTGTTACTGGAAACGAACGCTTGAACCTAGAAGAGTGAAAGTTGGGCAGCCTAGTGAGATTAGTGAACTCATCATTACCACCAAGTATCATCAAGTTTTGGTGAAAAAATATTTGCTGAGATTTCATCAAACTAGTAGTTTTTTGTGAAGCTTGGCAACCCCTTTCAAACGAAAGTGTTTTTCGCCAGTCTCTGCATGGTGTACTTCAAGAGGAAACAAACCATTGAGACTACTTCATTTGGTAAAGTTTCAAGGAGCTAGCACAAACCGTGTTTGATTTAGAGTTTCAAACACATCTGTCTATATAGCAGAAAACAGAGTGAAACCTAAAAATTCAAAGTGTTACTGGAAACGAACGCTTGAACCTAGAAGAGTGAAAGTTGGGCAGCCAAGTGGGATTAGTGAACTGATCATTACCAACAAGTATCATAAAGTTTTTTTGAAAAAATGTTTGCTGAGATTTCAGCAAACTAGTAGTTTTTTGGAAGCTTGGCAACCCCTTTCAAACGAAAGTGTTTTTCGCCAGTCTCTGCATGGGGTACTTCAAGAGGAAACAAACCATAGAAATAGAACTTAGAACTACTTCATTTGGTCAAGTTTCAAGGAGCTAGCACAAACCGTGTTTGATTTAGTATTCCAAACACAGCTATCTATGTATGAGAAAACAGAGTGAAACCTAAAAATTCAAACAGTTACTGGAAACGAATGCTTCAACCTAGAAGAATAAAAATTGGGCAGCCAAGAGGGATTAGTGAACTGATCATTACCACCAAGTATCATCAAGATTTGGTGAAAAAAGTTTTGCTGAGATTTCAGCAAACTAGTAGTTTTTTGGAAGCTTGGCCACCACTTTCAAACGAAAGTGTTTTTCGAAAGTCTCTGCATGGGGTACTTCAAGAGGAAACAAACCATAGAGATAGAACTTAGAACTACTTCATTTGGTCAAGTTTCAAGGAGCTAGCACAAACCGTGTTTGATTTAGAGTTTCAAACACATCTATCTATATAGCAGAAAACAGAGTGAAACCTAAAAATTCAAAGTGTTACTGGAAATGAACGCTTGAACCTAGAAGAGTGAAATTGGGCAGCCAAGTGGGATTAGTGAACTGATCATTACCACCAAGTATCATCAAGTTTTGGTGAAAAAATGTTTGCTGAGATTTCAGCAAACTAGTAGTTTTTTGGAAGCTTGGCAACCCCTTTCAAACGAAAGTGTTTTTCGCCAGTCTCTGCATGGGGTACTTCAAGAGGAAACAAACCATAGAGATAGAACTTAGATCTACTTCATTTTGTCAAGTTTCACGGAGCTAGCACAAACCGTGTTTGAGTTAGAATTCCAAACACAGCTATCTATATAGCAGAAAACAGAGTGAAACCTAAAAATTCAAAGTGTTACTGGAAATGAACGCTTGAACCTAGAAGAGCAAAAATTGGGCAGCCAAGTGGGCTTAGTGAACTGATCATTACCACCAAGTAACATCAAGATTTGTTGAAAAAATGTTTGCTGAGATTTCAGCAAACTAGTAGTTTTTTGGAAGCTTGGCAACACCTTTCAAAGGAAAGTGTTTTTCGCCAGTCTCTGCATGGGGTACTTCAAGAGGAAACAAACCATAGAGATAGAACTTAGAACTACTTCATTTAGTCAAATTTCAAGGAGCTAGCACAAACCGTGTTTGATTTAGAGTTTCAAACACATCTATCTATATAGCAGAAAACAGAGTGAAACCTAAAAATTCAAAGTGTTACTGGAAACGAACGCTTGAAACGAGAAGAGTAAAAATTGGGCAGCCAAGTGGGCTTAGTGAACTGATCATTACCACCAAGTATCATCAAGATTTGCTGAAAAAATGTTTGCTGAGATTTCAGCAAACTAGTAGTTTTTTGGAAGCTTGGCAACCCCTTTCAAACGAAAGTGTTTTTCGCCAGTCTCTGCATGGGGTACTTCAAGAGGAAACAAACCATAGAGATAGAACTTAGAACTACTTCATTTGGTCAAGTTTCAAGGAGCTAGCACAAACCGTGTTTCATTTAGAATTCCAAACACAGCTATCTATGTATGAGAAAACAGAATGAAACCTAAAAATTCAAACTGTTACTGGAAACGAATGCTTCAACCTAGAAGAATAAAAATTGGGCAGCCAAGTGGGATTAGTGAACTGATCATTACCACCAAGTATCATCAAGATTTGGTGAAAAAAGTTTTGCTGAGATTTCAGCAAACTAGTAGTTTTTTGGAAGCTTGGCCACCCCTTTCAAACGAAAGTGTTTTTCGCCAGTCTCTGCATGGGGTACTTCAAGAGGAAACAAACCATAGAGATAGAACTTAGGACTACTTCATTTTGTCAAGTTTCACGGAGCTAGCACAAACCGTGTTTGATTTAGAGTTTCAAACACATCTATCTATATAGCAGAAAACAGAGTGAGACCTAAAAATTCAAAGTGTTACTGGAGACGAACGCTTGAACCTAGAAGAGTGAAAGTTGGGCAGCCAAGTGAGATTAGTGAACTGATCATTACCACCAAGTATCAACAACATTTGGTGAAAAAAGGTTTGCTGAGATTTCAGCAAACTAGTAGTTTTTTGGAAGCTTGGCCACACCTTTCAAACGAAAGTGTTTTTCGCCAGTCTCTGCATGGTGTACTTCAAGAGGAAACAAACCATAGAGACTACTTCATTTGATAAAGATTCAAGGAGCTAGCACAAACCGTGTTTGATTTAGAGTTTCAAACACAACTATCTATATAGCAGAAAACAGAGTGAAACCTAAAAATTCAAGTGTTACTGGAAACGAACGCTTGAACCTAGAAGAGTAAAAATTGGGCAGACAAGTGGGCTTAGTGAACTGATCATTACCACCAAGTATCATCAAGATTTGGTGAAAAAATGTTTGCTGATATTTCAGCAAACTAGTAGTTTTTTGGAAGCTTGGCAACCCCTTTCAAACGAAAGTGTTTTTCGCCAGTCTCTGCATGGGGTACTTCAAGAGGAAACAAACCATAGAGATAGAACTTAGAACTACTTCATTTGGTCAAGTTTCAAGGAGCTAGCACATACCGTGTTTGATTTAGAGTTTCAAACACATCTATCTATATAGCGGAAAACAGAGTGAAACCTAAAAATTCAAAGTGTTACTGGAAACGAACGCTTGAACCTAGAAGAGTGAAAGTTGGGCAGCCAAGTGTGATTAGTGAACTGATCATTACCACCAAGTATCATCAAGATTTGGTGAAAAAATGTTTGCTGAGATTTCAGCAAACTAGTAGTTTTTTGGAAGCTTGGCAACCCCTTTCAAACGAAAGTGTTTTTCGCCAGTCTCTGCATGGTGTACTTCAAGAGGAAACAAACCATAGAGACTACTTCATTTGGTAAAGTTTCAAGGAGCTAGCACAAACCGTGTTTGATTTAGAGTTTCAAACACATCTATCTATATAGCAGAAAACAGAGTGAAACCTAAAAATTCAAAGTGTTACTGGAAACGAACGCTTGAACCTAGAAGAGTGAAAGTTGGGCAGCCAAGTGGGATTAGTGAACTGATCATTACCACCAAGTATCATCAAGTTTTGGTGAAAAAATGTTTGCTGAGATTTCAGCAAACTAGTAGTTTTTTGGAAGCTTGGCAACCCCTTTCAAACGAAAGTGTTTTTCGCCAGTCTCTGCATGGGGTACTTCAAGAGGAAACAAACCATAGAGATAGAACTTAGAACTACTTCATTTGTTCAAGTTTCAAGGAGCTAGCACAAACCGTGTTTGAGTTAGAATTCCAAACACAGCTATCTATATAGCAGAAAACAGAGTGAAACCTAAAAATTCAAAGTGTTACTGGAAACGAACGCTTGAACCTAGAAGAGTGAAAGTTGGGCAGCCAAGTGTGATTAGTGAACTGATCATTACCACCAAGTATCATCAAGATTATGTGAAAAAATGTTTGCTGAGATTTCAGCAAACTAGTAATTTTTTGGAAGCTTGGCAACCCCTTTCAAACGAAAGTGTTTTTCGCCAGTCACTGCATGGGGTACTTCAAGAGGAAACAAACCATAGAGATAGAACTTAGAACTACTTCATTTGGTCAAGTTTCAAGGAGCTAGCACAAACCGTGTTTGATTTAGAGTTTCAAACACATCTGTCTACATACCAGAAAACAGAGTGAAAACTAAAAATCAAACTGTTACTGGAAACGAATGCTTCAACCTAGAAGAATAAATATTGGGCAGACAAGTGGGATTAGTGAACTGATCATTACCACCAAGTATCATCAAGATTTGGTGAAAAAAGTTTTGCTGAGATTTCAGCAAACTAGTAGTTTTTTGGAAGCTTGGCCACCCCTTTCAAACAAAAGTGTTTTTCGCCAGTCTCTGCATGGTGTTCTTCAAGAGGAAACAAACCATAGAGATGGAACATAGAACTACTTCATTTGGTAAAGTTTCAAGGAGCTAGCACAAACCGTGTTTGATTTAGAATTCCAAACACAGCTATTTATGTATGAGAAAACAGAGTGAATCCTAAAAATTCAAACTGTTACTGGAAACGAATGCTTCAACCTAGAAGAATAAAAATTGGGTATCCAAGTGGGATTAGTGAACTGATCATTACCTCCAAGTATCATCAAGATTTGTTGAAAAAAGGTTTGCTGAGATTTCAGCAAACTAGTAGATTTTTGGAAGCTTGGCAACACCTTTCAAACGAAAGTGTTTTTCACCAGTCTCTGCATGGGGTACTTCAAGATTAAACAAACCGTAAAGATAGAACTTAGAACTACTTCATTTTGTCAAGTTTTAAGGACCTAGCACAAACCGTGTTTTATTTAGAGTTTCAAACACATCGATCTATATAGCAGAAAACAGAGTGAAACCTAAAAATTCAAAGTGTTACTGGAAACGAACGCTTGAACCTAGAAGAGTGAAAGTTGGGCAGCCAAGTGTGATTAGTGAACTGATCATTACCACCAAGTATCATCAAGATTATGTGAAAAAATGTTTGCTGAGATTTCAGCAAACTAGTAATTTTTTGGAAGCTTGGCAACCCCTTTCAAACGAAAGTGTTTTTCGCCAGTCTCTGCATGGGGTACTTCAAGAAGAAACAAACCATAGAGATACAACTTAGAACTACTTCATTTGGTCAAGTTTCAAGGAGCTAGCACAAACCGTGTTTGATTTAGAATTCCAAACACAGCTATCTATGTATGAGAAAACAGAGTGAATCCTAAAAATTCAAACTGTTACTGGAAACGAATGCTTCAACCTTGAAGAATAAAAATTGGGTATCCAAGTGGGATTAGTGAACTGATCATTACCACCAAGTATCATCAAGATTTGGTGAAAAAAGGTTTGCTGAGATTTCAGCAAACTAGTAGTTTTTTGGAAGCTTGGCAACCCCTTTGAAACGAAAGTGTTTTTCGCCAGTCTCTGCATGGGGTACTTCAAGAGAAAACAAACCATAGAGATAGAACTTAGAACTACTTCATTTTGTCAAGTTTCACGGAGCTAGCACAAACCGTGTTTGATTTAGAGTTTCAAACACATCTATCTATATAGCAGAAAACAGAGTGAAACCTAAAAATTCAAAGTGTTACTGGAAACGAACGCTTGAACCTAGAAGAGTGAAAGTTGGGCAGCCAAGTGAGATTAGTGAACTGATCATTACCACCAAGTATCATCAAGATTTGGTGAAAAAAGGTTTGCTGAGATTTCAGCAAACTAGTAGTTTTTTGGAAGCTTGGCAACCCCTTTCAAACGAAAGTGTTTTTCGCCAGTCTCTGCATGGGGTACTTCAAGAGGAAACAAACCATAGAGATAGAACTTAGAACTACTTCATTTGTTCAAGTTTCAAGGAGCTAGCACAAACCGTGTTTGAGTTAGAATTCCAAACACAGCTATCTATATAGCAGAAAACAGAGTGAAACCTAAAAATTCAAAGTGTTACTGGAAACGAACGCTTGAACCTAGAAGAGTGAAAGTTGGGCAGCCAAGTGTGATTAGTGAACTGATCATTACCACCAAGTATCATCAAGATTATGTGAAAAAATGTTTGCTGAGATTTCAGCAAACTAGTAATTTTTTGGAAGCTTGGCAACCCCTTTCAAACGAAAGTGTTTTTCGCCAGTCACTGCATGGGGTACTTCAAGAGGAAACAAACCATAGAGATAGAACTTAGAACTACTTCATTTGGTCAAGTTTCAAGGAGCTAGCACAAACCGTGTTTGATTTAGAGTTTCAAACACATCTATCTATATACCAGAAAACAGAGTGAAAACTAAAAATTCAAACTGTTACTGGAAACGAATGCTTCAACCTAGAAGAATAAATATTGGGCAGACAAGTGGGATTAGTGAACTGATCATTACCACCAAGTATCATCAAGATTTGGTGAAAAAAGTTTTGCTGAGATTTCAGCAAACTAGTAGTTTTTTGGAAGCTTGGCCACCCCTTTCAAACGAAAGTGTTTTTCGCCAGTCTCTGCATGGTGTTCTTCAAGAGGAAACAAACCATAGAGATGGAACATAGAACTACTTCATTTGGTAAAGTTTCAAGGAGCTAGCACAAACCGTGTTTGATTTAGAGTTTCAAACACATCTATCTATATAGCAGAAAACAGAGTGAAACCTAAAAATTCAAAGTGTTACTGGAAACGAACGCTTGAACCTAGAGGAGTGAAAGTTGGGCAGCCAAGTGAGATTAGTGAACTGATCATTACCACCAAGTATCATCAAGATTTGGTGAAAAAAGGTTTGCTGAGATTTCAGCAAACTAGTAGTTTTTTGGAAGCTTGGCAAACCCTTTCAAACGAAAGTGTTTTTCACCAGTCTCTGCATGGGGTACTTCAAGAGGAAACAAACCGTAAAGATAGAACTTAGAACTACTTCATTTTGTCAAGTTTTAAGGACCTAGCACAAACCGTGTTTTATTTAGAGTTTCAAACACATCGATCTATATAGCAGAAAACAGAGTGAAACCTAAAAATTCAAAGTGTTACTGGAAACGAACGCTTGAACCTAGAGGAGTGAAAGTTGGGCAGCCAAGTGAGATTAGTGAACGGATCATTACCACCAAGTATCATCAAGATTTGGTGAAAAAATGTTGCTGAGATTTCAGCAAACTAGTAGTTTTTTGGAAGCTTTTCAACCCCTTTCAAACGAAAGTGTTTTTCGCCAGTCTCTGCATGGGGTACTTCAAGAAGAAACAAACCATAGAGATAGAACTTAGAACCACTTCATTTGGTCAAGTTTCAAGGAGCTAGCACAAACCGTGTTTGATTTAGAATTCCAAACACAGCTATTTATGTATGAGAAAACAGAGTGAATCCTAAAAATTCAAACTGTTACTGGAAACGAATGCTTCAACCTAGAAGAATAAAAATTGGGTATCCAAGTGGGATTAGTGAACTGATCATTACCTCCAAGTATCATCAAGATTTGTTGAAAAAATGTTTGCTGAGATTTCAGCAAACTAGTAGATTTTTGGAAGCTTGGCAACCCCTTTCAAACGAAAGTGTTTTTCGCCAGTCTCTGCATGGGGTACCTCAAGAGGAAACAAACCATAGAGAGAGAACTTAGAACTACTTCATTTGGTCAAGTTTCTAGGAGCTAGCACAAACCGTGTTTGATTTAGAGTTTCAAACACATCTATCTATATAGCAGAAAACAGAGAGAAACCTAAAAATTCAAAGTGTTACTGGAAACGAACGCTTGAACCTAGAAGAGTGAAAGTTGGGCAGCCAAGTGGGATTAGTGAACTGATCATTACCACCAAGTATCATCAAGATTTGGTGAAAAAATGTTTGCTGAGATTTCAGCAAACTAGGAGTTTTTTGGAAGCTTGGCAACCCCTTTCAAACGAAAGTGTTTTTCGCCAGTCTCTACATTGGGTACTTCAAGAGGAAACAAACCATAGAGATAGAACTTAGAACTACTTCATTTGGTCAAGTTTCACGGAGCTAGCACAAACCGTGTTTGATATAGAGTTCCAAACACATCTATCTATATAGCAGAAAACAGAGTGAAACCTAAACATTCAAAGTGTTACTGGAAACTAACGCTTGAACCTAGAAGAGTGAAAGTTGGGCAGCCAAGTGGGATTAGTGAACTGATCGTTACCACCAAGTATCATCAAGTTTTGGTGAAAAAATGTTTGCTGAGATTTCAGCAAACTAGTAGTTTTTTGGAAGCTTGGCAACCCCTTTCAAACGAAAGTGTTTTTCGCCAGTCTCTGCATGGGGTACTTCAAGAGGAAAAAAACCATAGAGATAGAACTTAGAACTACTTCATTTGGTCAAGTTTCAAGGAGCTAGCACAAACCGTGTTTGATTTAGAGTTTCAAAGACATCTATCTATATAGCAGAAAACAGAGTGAAAACTAAAAATTCAAACTGTTACTGGAAACGAATGCTTCAACCTAGAAGAATAAATATTGGGCAGCCAAGTGAGATTAGTGAACTGATCATTACCACCAAGTATCATCAAGATTTGGTGAAAAAAGTTTTGCTGAGATTTCAGCAAACTAGTAGTTTTTTGGAAGCTTGGCCACCCCTTTCAAACGAAAGTGTTTTTCGCCAGTCTCTGCATGGTGTATTTCAAGAGGAAACAAACCATAGAGATGGAACATAGAACTACTTCATTTGGTAAAGTTTCAAGGAGCTAGCACAATCCGTGTTTGATTTAGAGTTTCAAACACATCTATCTATATAGCAGAAAACAGAGTGAAACCTAAAAATTCAAAGTGTTACTGGAAACGAACGCTTGAACCTAGAAGAATAAAAATTGGGCAGCCAAGTGGGATTAGTGAACTGATCATTACCACCAAGTATCATCAAGATTTGGTGAAAAAAGGTTTGCTGAGATTTCAGCAAACTAGTAGTTTTTTGGAAGCTTGGCAACCCCTTTCAAACGAAAGTGTTTTTCGCCAGTCTCTGCATGGGGTACTTCAAGAGGAAACAAACCATAGACATAGAACTTAGAACTACATCATTTGTTCAAGTTTTAAGGAGCTAGCACAAACCGTGTTTGAGTTAGAATTCCAAACACAGCTATCTATATAGCAGAAAACAGAGTGAAACCTAAAAATTCAAAGTGTTACTGGAAACGAACGCTTGAACCTAGAAGAGTGAAAGTTGGGCAGCCAAGTGGGATTAGTGAACTGATCATTACCACCAAGTATCATCAAGATTATGTGAAAAAATGTTTGCTGAGATTTCAGCAAACTAGTAATTTTTTGGAAGCTTGGCAACCCCTTTCAAACGAAAGTGTTTTTCGCCAGTCTCTGCATGGGGTACTTCAAGAGGAAACAAACCATAGAGATAGAACTTAGAACTACTTCATTTGGTCAAGTTTCAAGGAGCTAGCACAAACCGTGTTTGATTTAGAATTCCAAACACATCTATCTATATAGCAGAAAACAGAGTGAAACCTAAAAATTCAAAGTGTTACTGGAAACGAACGCTTGAACCTAGAAGAGTGAAATTGGGCAGCCAAGGGGGATTAGTGAACTGATCATTACCACCAAGTATCATCAAGTTTTGGTGAAAAAATGTTTGCTGAGATTTCAGCAAACTAGTAGTTTTTTGGAAGCTTGGCAACCCCTTTCAAACGAAAGTGTTTTTCGCCAGTCTCTGCATGGGGTACTTCAAGAGGAAACAAACCATAGAGATAGAACTTAGAACTACTTCATTTGGTCAAGTATCAAGGAGCTAGCACAAACCGTGTTTGATTTAGAGTTTCAAACACATCTGTCTATATAGCAGAAAACAGAGTGAAACCTAAAAATTCAAAGTGTTACTGGAAACGAACGCTTGAACCTAGAAGAGTGAAAGTTGGGCAGCCAAGTGGGATTAGTGAACTGATCATTACCACCAAGTATCATCAAGTTTTGGTGAAAAAAGGTTTGCTGAGATTTCAGCAAACTAGTAGTTTTTTGGAAGCTTGGCAACCCCTTTCAAACGAAAGTGTTTTTCGCCAGTCTCTGCATGGGGTACTTCAAGAGGAAACAAACCATAGAGATAGAAGTTAGAACTTCTTCATTTGGTCAAGTTTCAAGGAGCTAGCACAAACCGTGTTTGATTTAGAGTTCAAACACATCTGTCTATATAGCAGAAAACAGAGTGAAACCTAAAAATTCAAAGTATTACTGGAAACGAACGCTTGAACCTAGAAGAGTGAAAGTTGGGCAGCCAAGTGGGATTAGTGAAATGATCATTACCACCAAGTATCATCAAGTTTTGGTGAAAAAGGTTTGCTGAGATTTCAGCAAACTAGTAGTTTTTTGGAAGCTTGGCAACCCCTTTTAAACGAAAGTGTTTTTCGCCAGTCTCTGCATGGGGTACTTCAAGAGGAAACAAACCATAGAGATAGAACTTAAGACTACTTCATTTTGTCAAGTTTCACGGAGCTAGCACAAACCGTGTTTGATTTAGAGTTTCAAACACATCTATCTATATAGCAGAAAACAGAGTGAAACCTAAAAATTCAAAGTGTTACTGGAAACGAACGCTTGAACCTAGAAGAGTGAAAGTTGGGCAGCCAAGTGAGATTAGTGAACTGATCATTACCACCAAGTATCATCAACATTTGGTGAAAAAAGGTTTGCTGAGATTTCATCAAACTAGTAGTTTTTGGAAGCTTGGCCACCCCTTTCAAACGAAAGTGTTTTTCGCCAGTCTCTGCATGGTGTACTTCAAGAGGAAACAAACCATAGAGACTACTTCATTTGATAAAGATTCAAGGAGCTAGCACAAACCGTGTTTGATTTAGAGTTTCAAACACAACTATCTATATAGCAGAAAACAGAGTGAAACCTAAAAATTCAAAGTGTTACTGGAAACGAACGCTTGAACCTAGAAGAGTAAAAATTGGGCAGACAAGTGGGCTTAGTGAACTGATCATTACCACCAAGTATCATCAAGATTTGGTGAAAAAATGTTTGCTGAGATTTCAGCAAACTAGTAGTTTTTTGGAAGCTTGGCAACCCCTTTCAAACGAAAGTGTTTTTCGCCAGTCTCTGCATGGGGTACTTCAAGAGGAAACAAACCATAGAGATAGAACTTAGAACTACTTCATTTGGTCAAGTTACAAGGAGCTAGCACATACCGTGTTTGATTTAGAGTTTCAAACACATCTATCTATATAGCAGAAAACAGAGTGAAACCTAAAAATTCAAAGTGTTACTGGAAACGAACGCTTGAACCTAGAAGAGTGAAAGTTGGGCAGCCAAGTGTGATTAGTGAACTGATCATTACCACCAAGTATCATCAAGTTTTGGTGAAAAAATGTTTGCTGAGATTTCAGCAAACTAGTAGTTTTTTGGAAGCTTGGCAACCCCTTTCAAACGAAAGTGTTTTTCGCCAGTCTCTGCATGGGGTACTTCAAGAGGAAACAAACCATAGAGATAGAACTTAGAACTACTTCATTTGGTCAAGTTTCAAGGAGCTAGCACAAACCATATTTGATTTAGAATTCCAAACACAGCTATCTATGCAGGAGAAAACAGAGTGAAACCTAAAAATTCAAACTGTTACTGGAAACGAATGCTTCAACCTAGAAGAATAAAAATTGGGCAGCCAAGTGGGATTAGTGAACTATTCATTACCATCAAGTATCATCAAGATTTGGTGAAAAAAGGTTTGCTGAGATTTCAGCAAACCAGTAGTTTTTTGGAAGCTTGGCAACCCCTTTCAAACGAAAGTGTTTTTCGCCAGTCTCTGCATGGGGTACTTCAAGAGGAAACAAACCATAGAGATAGAACTTAGGACTACTTCATTTTGTCAAGTTTCACGGAGCTAGCACAAACCGTGTTTGATTTAGAGTTTCAAACACATCTATCTATATAGCAGAAAACAGAGTGAAACCTAAAAATTCCAAGTGTTACTGGAAACGAACGCTTGAACCTAGAACAGTGAAAGTTGGGCAGCCAAGTGAGATTAGTGAACTGATCATTACCACCAAGTATCAGCAAGATTTGGTGAAAAAAGGTTTTCTAAGATTTCAGCAAACTAGTAGTTTTTTGGAAGCTTGGCAACCCCTTTCAAACGAAAGTGTTTTTCGCCAGTCTCTGCATGGTGTACTTCAAGAGGAAACAAACCATAGAGACTACTTCATTTGGTAAAGTTTCAAGGAGCTAGCACAAACCGTGTTTGATTTAGAGTTTCAAACACATCTATCTATATAGCAGAAAACAGAGTGAAACCTAAAAATTCAAAGTGTTACTGGAAACGAACGCTTGAACCTAGAAGAGTAAAAATTGGGCAGCCTAGTGGGCTTAGTGAACTGATCATTACCACCAAGTATCATCAAGATTTGGTGAAAAAATGTTTGCTGAGATTTCTGCAAACTAGTAGTTTTTTGGAAGCTTGGCAACCCCTTTCAAATGAAAGTGTTTTTCGCCAGTCTCTGCATGGGGTACTTCAAGAGGAAACAAACCATAGAGATAGAACTTAGAACTACTTCATTTGGTCAAGTTTCAAGGAGCTAGCACAAACCATGTTTGATTTAGAATTCCAAACACAGCTATCTATGTAGGAGAAAACAGAGTGAAAAATAAAAATTCAAACTGTTACTGGAAACGAATGCTTCAACCTAGAAGAATAAAAATTTGGGCAGCCAAGTGGGATTAGTGAACTGATCATTACCACCAAGTATCATCAAGATTTGGTCAAAAAATATTTGCTGAGATTTTAGCAAACGAGTAGTTTTTTGGAAGCTTGGCAACCCCTTTCAAACGAAAGTGTTCTTCGCCAGTCTCTGCATGGGGTACTTCAAGAGGAAACAAACATAGAGATAGAACTTAGAACTACTTCATTCTGTCAAGTTTCACGGAGCTAGCACAAACCGTGTTTGATTTAGAGTTTCAAACACATCTATCTATATATCAGAAAACAGAGTGAAACCTAAAAATTCAAAGTGTTACTGGAAACAACGCTTGAACCTAGAAGAGTGAAAGTTGGGTAGCCAAGTGGGCTTAGTGAACTGATCATTACCACCAAGTATCATCAAGATATGGTGAAAAAAATGTTTGCTGAGATTACAGCAAACTAGTAGTTTTTTGGAAGCTTGGCAACCCCTTTCAAACGAAAGTGTTCTTCGCCAGTCTCTGCATGGGGTACTTCAAGAGGAAACAAACCATAGAGATAGAACTTAGAACTACTTCATTTGGTCAAGTTTCAAGGAGCTAGCACAAACCGTGTTTGATTTAGAATTCCAAACACAGCTATCTATGTTGGAGAAAACAGAGTGAAACCTAAAAATTCAAACTGTTACTGGAAACGAACGCTTGAACCTAGAAGAGTGAAAATTGGGCAGCCAAGTGGGCTTAGTGCACTGATCATTACCACCTAGTATCATCAAGATTTGGTGAAAAAATGTTTGCTGAGATTTCAGCAAACTAGTAGTTTTTTGGAAGCTTGGCAACCCCTTTCAAACGAAAGTGTTTTTCGCCAGTCTCTGCATGGGGTACTTCAAGAGGAAACAAACCATAGAGATAGAACTTAGAACTACTTCATTTGGTCAAGTTTCAAGGAGCTAGCACAAACCGTGTTTGATTTAGAGTTTCAAACACATCTATCTATATAGCAGAAAACAGAGTGAAACCTAAAAATTCAAAGTGCTACTGGAAACGAACGCTTGAACCAAGAAGAGTGAAAATTGGGCAGCCAAGTGGGCTTAGTGAACTGATCATTACCACCAAGTATCATCAAGATTTGGTGAAAAAAAGTTAGCTGAGATTTCAGCAAACTAGTAGTTTTTTGGAAACTTGGCAACCCCTTTCAAACGAAAGAGTTTTTCGCCAGTCTCTGCATGGGGTACTTCAAGAGGAAACAAACCATAGAGATGGAACTTAGAACTACTTCATTTTGTCAAGTTTCACGGAGCTAGCACAAACCGTGTTTGATTTAGAGTTTCAAACACATCTATCTATATAGCAGAAAACAGAGTGAAACCTAAAAATTCAAAGTGTTACTGGAAACGAACGCTTGAACCTAGAAGAGTGAAAATTGGGCAGCCATGTGGGCTTAGTGAACTGGTCATTACCACCAAGTATCATCAAGATTTGGTGAAAAAAATTTTTGCTGAGATTTCAGCAAACGAGTAGTTTTTTGGAAGCTTGGCAACCCCTTTCAAACGAAAGTTTTATTCGCCAGTCTCTGCATGGGGTACTTCAAGAGGAAACAAACCATAGAGATAGAACTTAGAACTACTTCATTTTGTCAAGTTTCACGGAGCTAGCAAAAAACCGTGTTTGATTTAGAGTTTCAAACACATCTATCTATATAGCAGAAAACAGAGTGAAACCTAAAAATTCAAACTGTTACTGGAAACGAACGCTTGAACCTAGAAGAGTGAAAGTTGGGCAGCCAAGTGGAATTGGTCAACTGATCATTACCACCAAGTATCATCAAGATTTGGTGAAAAAATGTTTGCTGAGATTTCAGCAAACTAGTAGTTTTTTGGAAGCATGGCTACCCCTTTCAAACGAAAGTGTTTTTCGTCAGTCTCTGCATGGGGTACTTCAAGAGGAAACAAACCATAGAGATAGAACTTAGAACTACTTCATTTGGTCAAGTTTCACGGAGCTAGCAAAAAACCGTTTTTGATTTAGAGTTTCAAACACATCTATCTATATAGCAGAAAACAGAGTGAAACCTAAAAATTCAAACTGTTACTGGAAACGAACGCTTGAACCTAGAAGAGTGAAAGTTGGGCAGCCAAGTGGAATTAGTGAACTGATCATTACCACCAAGTATCATCAAGATTTGGTGAAAAAATGTTTGCTGAGATTTCAGCAAACTAGTAGTTTTTTGGAAGCTTGGCAACCCCTTTCAAACGAAAGTGTTTTTCGTCAGTCTCTGCATGGGGTACTTCAAGAGGAAACAAACCATAGAGATGGAGCTTAGAACTACTTCATTTGGTCAAGTTTCAAGGAGCTAGCACAAACCGTGTTTGATTTAGAGTTTCAAACACATCTATCTATATAGCAGAAAACAGAGTGAAACCTAAAAATTCAAAGTGTTACTGGAAACGAACGCTTGAACCTAGAAGAGTGAAAATTGGGCAGCCATGTGGGCTTAGTGAACTGATCATTACCACCAAGTATCATCAAGATTTGGTGAAAAAAATTTTTGCTGAGATTTCAGCAAACGAGTAGTTTTTTGGAAGCTTGGCAACCCCTTTCAAACGAAAGTGTTTTTCGCCAGTCTCTGCATGGGGTACTTCAAGAGGAAACAAACCATAGAGATAGAACTTAGAACTACTTCATTTTGTCAAGTTTCACGGAGCTAGCAAAAAACCGTGTTTGATTTAGAGTTTCAAACACATCTATCTATATAGCAGAAAACAGAGTGAAACCTAAAAATTCAAACTGTTACTGGAAACGAACGCTTGAACCTAGAAGAGTGAAAGTTGGGCAGCCAAGTGGAATTGGTCAACTGATCATTACCACCAAGTATCATCAAGATTTGGTGAAAAAATGTTTGCTGAGATTTCAGCAAACTAGTAGTTTTTTGGAAGCTTGGCAACCCCTTTCAAACGAAAGTGCTTTTCGTCAGTCTCTGCATGGGGTACTTCAAGAGGAAACAAACCATAGAGATGGAGCTTAGAACTACTTCATTTGGTCAAGTTTCAAGGAGCTAGCACAAACCGTGTTTGATTTAGAGTTTCAAACACATCTATCTATATAGCAGAAAACAGAGTGAAACCTAAAAATTCAAACTGTTACTGGAATCGAACGCTTGAACCTAGAAGAGTGAAAGTTGGGCAGCCAAGTGGAATTAGTGAACTGATCATTACCACCAAGTATCATCAAGATTTGGTGAAAAAATGTTTTCTGAGATTTCAGCAAACTAGTAGTTTTTTGGAAGCTTGGCAACCCCTTTCAAACGAAAGTGTTTTTCGTCAGTCTCTGCATGGGGTACTTCAAGAGGAAACAAACCATAGAGATGGAGCTTAGAACTACTTCATTTGGTCAAGTTTCAAGGAGCTAGCACAAACCGTGTTTGATTTAGAGTTTCAAACACATCTATCTATATAGCAGAAAACAGAGTGAAACCTAAAAATTCAAAGTGTTACTGGAAACGAACGCTTGAACCTAGAAAAGTGAAAATTGGGCAGCCAAGTGGGCTTAGTGAACTGATCATTCCCACCAAGTATCATCAAGATTTGGTGAAAAAAATGTTTGCGGAGATTTCAGCAAACTAGTAGTTTTTTTGGAAGCTTGGCAACCCCTTTCAAACGAAAGTGTTTTTCGCCAGTCTCTGCATGGGGTACTTCAAGAGGAAACAAACCATAGGGATAGAACTTAGAACTACTTCATTTTGTCAAGTTTCACGGAGCTAGCACAAACCGTGTTTGATTTAGAGTTTCAAACACATCTATCTATATAGCAGAAAACAGAGTGAAACCTAAAAATTCAAACTGTTACTGGAAACGAATGCTTCAACCTAGAAGAATGAAAATTGGGCAGCCAAGTGGGATTAGTGAACTGATCATTACCACCAAGTATCATCATGATTTGGTGAAAAAATGTTTGCTGAGATTTCAGCAAACTAGTAGTTTTTTGGAAGCTTGGCAACCCCTTTCAAACGAAAGTGTTCTTCGCCAGTCTCTGCATGGAGTACTTCAAGAGGAAACAAACCATAGAGATAGAACTTAGAACTACTTCATTTGGTCAAGTTTCAAGGAGCTAGCACAAACCGTGTTTGATTTAGAGTTTCAAACACATCTATCTATATAGCAGAAAACAGAGTGAAACCTAAAAATTCAAACTGTTACTGGAAACGAACGCTTGAACCTAGAAGAGTGAAAGTTGGGCAGCCAAGTGGAATTAGTCAACTGATCATTACCACCAAGTATCATCAAGATTTGGTGAAAAAATGTTTGCTGAGATTTCAGCAAACTAGTAGTTTTTTGGAAGCTTGGCAACCCCTTTCAAACGAAAGTGTTTTTCATCAGTCTCTGCATGGGGTACTTCAAGAGGAAACAAACCATAGAGATAGAACTTAGAACTACTTCATTTGGTCAAGTTTCACGGAGCTAGCAAAAAACCGTTTTTGATTTAGAGTTTCAAACACATCTATCTATATAGCAGAAAACAGAGTGAAACCTAAAAATTCAAACTGTTACTGGAAACGAACGCTTGAACCTAGAAGAGTGAAAGTTGGGCAGCCAAGTGGAATTAGTGAACTGATCATTACCACCAAGTATCATCAAGATTTGGTGAAAAAATGTTTGCTGAGATTTCAGCAAACTAGTAGTTTTTTGGAAGCTTGGCAACCCCTTTCAAACGAAAGTGTTTTTCGTCAGTCTCTGCATGGGGTACTTCAAGAGGAAACAAACCATAGAGATGGAACTTAGAACTACTTCATTTGGTCAAGTTTCAAGGAGCTAGCACAAACCGTGTTTGATTTAGAGTTTCAAAGACATCTATCTATATAGCAGAAAACAGAGTGAAACCTAAAATTTCAAAGTGTTACTGGAAACGAACGCTTGAACCTAGAAGAGTAAAAATTGGGCAGCCAAGTGGGCTTAGTGAACTGATCATTATCACCAAGTATCATCAAGTTTTGGTGAAAAAATGTTTGCTGAGATTTCAGCAAACTAGTAGTTTTTTGGAAGGTTGGCAACCCCTTTAAAACGAAAGTGTTTTTCGCCAGTCTCTGCATGGGGTACTTCAAGAGGAAACAAAGCATAGAGATAGAACATAGAACTACTTCATTTGGTCAAGTTTCAAGGAGCTAGCACAAACCGTGTTTGATTTAGAGTTTCAAATACATCTATCTATATAGCAGAAAACAGAGTGAAACCTAAAAATTCAAACTGTTACTGGAAACGAACGCTTGAACCTAGAAGAGTAAATGTTGGGCAGTGAAGTGGGATTAGTGAACTGATCATTACCACCAAGTATCATTAAGTTTTGGTGAAAAAATGTTTGCTGAGATTTCAGCAAACTAGTAGTTTTTGGAAGCTTGGCAACCCCTTTCAAACGAAAGTGTTTTTCGCCAGTCTCTGCATGGGTACTTCAAGAGGAAACAAACCATAGAGATAGAACTTAGAACTACTTCATTTGGTCAAGTTTCAAGGAGCTTGCACAAACCGTGTTTGATTTAGAGTTTCAAACACATCTATCTATATAGCAGAAAACAGAGTGAAACCTAAAAATTCCAACTGTTACTGGAAACGAATGTTTCAACCTAGAAGAATGAAAATAGGGCAGCCCAGTGGGATTAGTGAACTGATCATTACCACCAAATATCATCAAGATTTGGTGAAAAAATGTTTGCTGAGATTTCAGCAAACGAGTAGTTTTTTGGAAGCTTGGCAACCCCTTTCAAATGAAAGTGTTCTTCGCCAGTCTCTGCATGGGGTACTTCAAGTGGAAACAAACCATAGAGATAGAACTTAAAACTACTTCATTCTGTCAAGATTCACGGAGCTAGCACAAACCGTGTTTGATTTAGAGTTTCAAACACATCTATCTATATAGCAGAAAACAGAGTGAAACCTAAAAATTCAAACTCTTACTGGAAACGAACGCTTGAACCTGGAAGAGTGAAAGTTGGGCAGCCAAGTGGGATTAGTGAACTGATCATTACCACCAAGTATCATCAAGATTTGGTGAAAAAATGTTTGCTGAGATTTCAGCAAACTAGTAGTTTTTTGGAAGCTTGGCAACCCCTTTCAAACGAAAGTGTTTTTCACCAGTCTCTGCATGGGGTACTTCAAGAGGAAACAAACCATAGAGATAGAACTTAGAACTACTTCATTTGGTCATGTTTCAAGGAGCTAGCACAAACCGTGTTTGATTTAGAATTCCAAACACAGCTATCTATGTAGGAGAGAACAGAGTGAAACCTAAAAATTCAACCAGTTACTAGAAACGAAAGCTTCAACCTAGAAGAATAAAACTTGGGCAGCCAAGTGGGATTAGTGAACTGATCATTACCACCAAGTATCATCAAGATTTGGTGAAAAAATGTTTGCTGAGATTTCAGCAAACTAGTAGTTTTTTGGAAGCTTGCCAACCCCTTTCAAACGAAAGTGTTTTTCGCCAGTCTCTGCATGGGGTACTTCAAGAGGAAACAAACCATAGAGATAGAACTTACAACTACTTCATTTTGTCAAGTTTCAAGGAGGTAGCACAAACCGTGTTTGATTTAGAGTTTCAAAGACATCTATCTATATAGCAGAAAACAGAGTGAAACCTAAAATTTCAAAGTGTTACTGGAAACGAATGCTTGAACCTAGAAGAGTAAAAATTGGTCAGCCAAGTGGGCTTAGTGAACTGATCATTACCAACAAGTATCATCAAGTTTTGGTGAAAAAATGTTTGCTGAGATTTCAGCAAACTAGTAGTTTTTTGGAAGGTTGGCAACCCCTTTAAAACGAAAGTGTTTTTCGCCAGTCTCTGCATGGGGTACTTCAAGAGGAAACAAACCATAGAGATAGAACATAGAACTACTTCATTTGGTCAAGTTTCAAGGAGCTAGCACAAACCGTGTTTGATTTAGAGATTCAAACACATCTATCTATATAGCAGAAAACAGAGTGAAACCTAAAAATTCAAAGTGTTACTGGAAACGAACGCTTGAACCTAGAAGAGTGAAAATTGGGCAGCCAAGTCGGCTTAGTGAACTGATCATTACCACCAAGTATCATCAAGATTTGGTGAAAAAAATGTTTGCTGAGATTTTAGCAAACGAGTAGTTTTTTGGAAGCTTGGCAACCCCTTTCAAACGAAAGTGTTCTTCGCCAGTCTCTGCATGGGGTACTTCAAGAGGAAACAAACCATAGAGATAGAACTCACAACTACTTCATTTGGTCAAGTTTCAAGGAGCTAGCAAAAACCGTGTTTGATTTAGAGTTTCAAAGACATCTATCTATATAGCAGAAAACAGAGTGAAACCTAAAAATTCAAAGTGTTACTGGAAACGAACGCTTGAACCTAGAAGAGTAAAAATTGGGCAGCCAAGTGGGATTAGTGAACTGATCATTACCACCAGGTATCTTCAAGATTTGGTGAAAAAATGTTTGCTGAGATTTCAGCAAACTAGTAGTTTTTTGGAAGGTTGGCAACCCCTTTCAAACGAAAGTGTTTTTCGCCAGTCTCTTCATGAGGTACTTCAAGAGGAAACAAACCATAGAGATAGAACATAGAACTACTTCATTTGGTCAAGTTTCAAGGAGGTAGCACAAACCGTGTTTGATTTAGAGTTTCAAACACATCTATCTATATAGCAGAAAACAGAGTGAAACCTAAAATTTCAAACTGTTACTGGAAACGAACGCTTGAACCTAGAAGAGTGAAAGTTGGGCAGCCAAGTGGAATTCGTGAACTGATCATTACCACCAAGTATCATCAAGATTTGGTGAAAAAATGTTTGCTGAGATTTCAGCAAACTAGTAGTTTTTTGGAAGCTTGGCAACCCCTTTCAAACGAAAGTGTTTTTCGCCAGTCTCTGCATGGGGTACTTCAAGAGGAAACAAAATATAGAGATAGAACTTAGAACTACTTCATTTGGTCAAGTTTCAAGGAGCTAGCACAAACCGTGTTTGATTTAGAATTCCAAACACAGCTATCTATGTAGGAGAAAACAGAGTGAAACCTAAAAATTCAAACAGTTACTGGAAATGAAAGCTTCAACCTAGAAGAATAAAATTTGGGCAGCCAAGTGGGATTAGTGAACTGATCATTACCACCAAGTATCTTCAAGATTTGGTGAAAAAATGTTTGCCTTGATTTCAGCAAACTAGTAGTTTTTTGGAAGCTTGGCAACCCCTTTCAAACGAAAGTGTTTTTCGCCAGTCTCTTCATGAGGTACTTCAAGAGGAAACAAACCATAGAGATAGAACTTAGAACTACTTCATTTTGTCAAGTTTCACGGAGCTAGCACAAACCGTGTATGATTCAGAGTTTCAAGCACATCTATCTATATAGCAGAAAACAGAGTGAAACCTAAAATTTCAAAGTGTTACTGGAAACGAACTATTGAACCTAGAAGAGTAAAAATTGGGCAGCCAAGTGGGCTTAGTGAACTGATCATTACCACCAAGTATCATCAAGTTTTGGTGAAAAAATGTTTGCTGAGATTTCAGCAAACTAGTAGTTTTTTGGAAGGTTGGCAACCCCTTTAAAACGAAAGTGTTTTTCGCCAGTCTCTGCATGGGGTACTTCAAGAGGAAACAAACCATAGAGATAGAACATAGAACTACTTCATTTGGTCAAGTTTCAAGGAGCTAGCACAAACCGTGTTTGATTTAGAGATTCAAACACATCTATCTATATAGCAGAAAACAGAGTGAAACCTAAAAATTCAAAGTGTTACTGGAAACGAACGCTTGAACCTAGAAGAGTGAAAATTGGGCAGCCAAGTCGGCTTAGTGAACTGATCATTACCACCAAGTATCATCAAGATTTGGTGAAAAAAATGTTTGCTGAGATTTTAGCAAACGAGTAGTTTTTTGGAAGCTTGGCAACCCCTTTCAAACGAAAGTGTTCTTCGCCAGTCTCTGCATGGGGTACTTCAAGAGGAAACAAACCATAGAGATAGAACTTAGAACTACTTCATTTTGTCAAGTTTAACGGAGCTAGCAAAAAACCGTGTTTGATTTAGAGTTTCAAACACATCTATCTATATAGCAGAAAACAGAGTGAAACCTAAAAATTCAAACTGTTACTGGAAACGAACGCTTGAACCTAGAAGAGTGAAAGTTGGGCAGCCAAGTGGAATTCGTGAACTGATCATTACCACCAAGTATCATCAAGATTTGGTGAAAAAATGTTTGCTGAGATTTCAGCAAACTAGTAGTTTTTTGGAAGCTTGGCAACCCCTTTCAAACGAAAGTGTTTTTCGCCAGTCTCTGCATGGGGTACTTCAAGAGGAAACAAACCATAGAGATAGAACTTAGAACTACTTCATTTGGTCAAGTTTCAAGGAGCTAGCACAAACCGTGTTTGATTTAGAATTCCAAACACAGCTATCTATGTAGGAGAAAACAGAGTGAAACCTAAAAATTCAAAACGTTACTGGAAACGAAAGCTTCAACATAGAAGAATAAAATTTGGGCAGCCAAGTGGGATTAGTGAACTGATCATTACCACCAAGTATCATCAAGATTTGGTGAAAAAATGTTTGCTGAGATTTCAGCAAACTAGTAGTTTTTTGGAAGCTTGGCAACCCCTTTCAAACGGAAGTGTTTTTCGCCAGTCTCTGCATGGGGTATTTCAAGAGGAAACAAACCATAGAGATAGAACGTAGAACTACTTCATTTCGTCAAGTTTCAAGGAGCTAGCACAAACCGTGTTTGATTTAGAGTTTCAAACACATCTATCTATATAGCAGAAAACAGAGTGAAACCTAAAAATTCAAACAGTCACTGGAAACGAAAGCTTCAACCTAGAAGAATAAAATTTGGGCAGCCAAGTGGGATTAGTGAACTTTCATTACCACCAAGTATCATCAAGATTTGGTGAAAAAATGTTTGCTGAGATTTCAGCAAACTAGTAGTTTTTTGGAAGCTTGGCAACCCCTTTCAAACGAAAGTGTTTTTCGCCAGTCTCTGCATGGGGTACTTCAAGAGGAAAAAAACCATAGAAATAGAACTCACAACTACTTCATTTTGTCAAGTTTCAAGGAGCTAGCACAAACCGTGTTTGATTTAGAGTTTCAAAGACATCTATCTATATAGCAGAAAACTGAGTGAAACCTAAAAATTCAAAGTGTTACTGGAAACGAACGCTTGAACCTAGAAGAGTAAAAATTGGGCAGCCAAGTGGGCTTAGTGAACTGATCATTACCACCAAGTATCATCAAGATTTGGTGAAAAAATGTTTGCTGAGATTTCAGCAAACTAGTAGTTTTTTGGAAGCTTGGCAACCCCTTTCAAACGAAAGTGTTTTTCGCCAGTCTCTGCATGGGGTACTTCAAGAGGAAACAAACCATAGAGATAGAACTTAGAACTACTTCATTTGGTCACGTTTCAAGGAGCTAGCACACACCGTGTTTGATTTAGAATTCCAAACACAGCTATCTATGTAGGATAAAACAGAGTGAAACCTAAAAATTCAAGCTGTTACTGGAAACGAATGCTTCAACCTAGAAGAATAAAAATTGGGCAGCCAAGTGGGATTAGGGAACTGATCATTACCACCAAGTATCTTCAAGATTTTGTGAAAAAATGCGTGCTGAGATTTCAGCAAACTAGTAGTTTTTTGGAAGCTTGGCAAACCCTTTCAAACGAAAGTGTTTTTCACCAGTCTCTGCATGGGGTACTTCAAGATTAAACAAACCGTAGAGATAGAACTTAGAACTACTTCATCTGGTCAAGTTTCAAGGAGCTAGCACAAACCGTGTTTGATTTAGAGTTTCAAACACATCTATCTATATAGCAGAAAACAGAGTGAAACCTAAAAATTCAAAGTGTTACTGGAAACGAACGCTTGAACCTAGAAGAGTGAAAGTTGGGCAGCCAAGTGAGATTAGTGAACTGATCATTACCACCAAGTATCATCAAGATTTGGTGAAAAAATGTTTGCTGAGATTTCAGCAAACTAGTAGTTTTTTGGAAGCTTGGCAACCCCTTTCAAAAGAAAGTGTTTTTCGCCAGTCTCTGCATGGGGTTCTTCAAGAGGAAACAAACCATAGAGATAGAACTTAGAACTACTTCATTTGGTCAAGTTTCAAGGAGCTAGCACAAACCGTGTTTGATTTAGAATTCCAAACACATCTATCTATGTAGGAGAAAACAGAATGAAACCTAAATATTCAAACTGTTACTGTAAACGAATGTTTCAACCTAGAAGAATAAAAATTGGGTATCCAAGTGGGATTAGTGAACTGATCATTACCACCAAGTATCATCAAGATTTGGTGAAAAAATGTTTGCTGAGATTTCAGCAAACTAGTAGTTTTTTGGAAGCTTGGCAACCCCTTTCAAACGAAAGTGTTTTTTTCCAGTCTCTGCAAGGGGTACTTCAAGAGGAAACAAACCATAGAGATAGAACTTAGAACTACTTCATTTGGTCAAGTTTCAAGGAGCTAGCACAAACCGTGTTTGATTTAGAATTCCAAACACAGCTATCTATGTATAAGAAAACAGAGTGAAACCTAAAAATTCAAACTGTTACTGGAAACGAATGCTTCAACCTAGAAGAATAAAAATTGGGCAGCCAAGAGGGATTAGTGAACTGATCATTACCACCAAGTATCATCAAGATTTGGTGAAAAAATGTTTGCTGAGATTTCAGCAAACTAGTAGTTTTTTGGAAGCTTGGCAACCCCTTTCAAACGAAAGTGTTTTTCGCCAGTCTCTGCATGGGGTACTTCAAGAGGAAACAAACCATAGAGATAGAACTTAGAACTACTTCATTTGGTCAAGTTTCAAGGAGCTAGCACAAACCGTGTTTGATTTAGAATTCCAAACACAGCTATCTATGTATGAGAAAACAGAGTGAATCCTAAAAATTCAAACTGTTACTGGAAACGAACGCTTGAACCTAGAAGAGTGAAAGTTGGGCAGCCAAGTGGGATTAGTGAACTGATCATTACCACCAAGTATCATCAAGATTTGGTAAAAAAATGTTTGCTGAGATTTCATCAAACAAGGAATTTTTTTGGAAGCTTGGCAACCCCTTTCAAACGAAAGTGTTTTTCGCCAGTCTCTGCATGGGGTACTTCAAGAGGAAACAAACCATAGAGATAGAACTTAGAACTACTTCATTTGGTCAAGTTTCACGGAGCTAGCACAAACCGTGTTTGATTTAGAGTTTCAAACACATCTATCTATAGCAGAAAACAGAGTGAAACCTAAAAATTCAAAGTGTTACTGGAAACGAACGCTTGAACCTAGAAGAATGAAAGTTGGGCAGCCAAGTGGGATTAGTGAACTGATCATTACCACCAAGTATCATCAAGATTTGGTGAAAAAATGTTTGCTGAGATTTCAGCAAACTGGTAGTTTTTTGGAAGCTTGGCAACCCCTTTCAAACGAAAGTGTTTTTCGCCAGTCTCTGCATGGGGTACTTCAAGAGGAAACAAACCATAGAGATAGAACTTAGAACTACTTCATTTGGTCAAATTTCAAGGAGCTAGCACAAACCGTGTTTGATTTAGAGTTTCAAACACATCTACCTATATAGCAGAAAACAGAGTGAAACCTAAAAATTCAAAGTGTTACTGGAAACGAATGCTTCAACCTAGAAGAATAAAAATTGGGTAGCCAAGTGGGATTAGTGAACTAATCATTACCACCAAGTATCATTAAGATTGGGTAAAAAAAGTTTTGCTGAGATTTCAGCAAACTAGTAGTTTTTTGGAAGCTTGGCCACCCCTTTCAAACGAAAGTGTTTTTCGCCAGTCTCTGCATGGTGTACTTCAAGAGGAAACAAACCATAGAGATGGAACATAGAACTACTTCATTTGGTAAAGTTTCAAGGAGCTAGCACAAACCGTGTTTGATTTAGAGTTTCAAACACATCTATCTATATAGCAGAAAACAGAGTGAATCCTAAAAATTCAAACTGTTACTGGAAACGAATGCTTCAACCTAGAAGAATAAAAATTGGGTATCCAAGTGGGATTAGTGAACTGATCATTACCACCAAGTATCATCAAGATTTGGTGAAAAAATGTTTGCTGAGATTTCAGCAAACTAGTAGTTTTTTGGAAGCTTGGCAACCCCTTTCAAACGAAAGTGTTTTTCGCCAGTCTCTGCATGGGGTACTTCAAGAGGAAACAAACCATAGAGATCGAACTTAGAACGACTTCATTTGGTCAAATTTCAAGGAGCTAGCACAAACCGTGTTTGATTTAGAGTTTCAAACACATCTATCTATATAGCAGAAAACAGAGTGAAACCTAAAAATTCAAAGTGTTACTGGAAACGAATGCTTGAACCCAGAAGAGTGAAAGTTGGGCAGCCAAGTGAGATTAGTGAACTGATCATTACCACCAAGTATCATCAAGATTTGGTGAAAAAAGTTTTGCTGAGATTTCAGCAAACTAGTAGTTTTTTGGAAGCTTGGCAAACCCTTTCAAAAGAAAGTGTTTTTCGCCAGTCTCTGCATGGGGTTCTTCAAGAGGAAACAAACCATAGAGATAGAACTTAGAACTACTTCATTTGGTCAAGTTTCAAGGAGCTAGCACAAACCGTGTTTGATTTAGAATTCCAAACACATCTATCTATGTAGGAGAAAACAGAATGAAACCTAAATATTCAAACTGTTACTGTAAACGAATGCTTCAACCTAGAAGAATAAAAATTGGGTAGCCAAGTGGGATTAGTGAACTGATCATTACCACCAAGTATCATCAAGATTTGGTGAAAAAATGTTTGCTGAGATTTCAGCAAACTAGTAGTTTTTTGGAAGCTTGGCAACCCCTTTCAAACTAAAGTGTTTTTGGCCAGTCTCTGCAAGGGGTACTTCAAGAGGAAACAAACCATAGAGATAGAACTTAGAACTACTTCATTTGGTCAAGTTTCAAGGAGCTAGCACACACTGTGTTTGATTTAGAGTTTCAAACACATCTATCTATATAGCAGAAAACAGAGTGAAACCTAAAAATTCAAAGTGTTACTTGAAACGAACGCTTGAACCTAGAAGAGTAAAAATTGGGCAGCCAAGTGGGCTAGGTGAACTGATCATTACCACCAAGTATCATCAAGATTTGGTGAAAAAATATTTGCTGAGATTTCAGCAAACTAGTAGTTTTTTGGAAGCTTGGCCACCCCTTTCAAACGAAAGTGTTTTTCGCCAGTCTCTGCATGGGGTACTTCAAGAGAAAACAAACCATAGAGATAGAACTTAGAACTACTTCATTTGTTCAAGTTTCAAGGAGCTAGCACAAACCGTGTTTGATTTAGAGTTTCAAACACATCTATCTATATAGCAGAAAACAGAGTGAAACCTAAAAATTCAAAGTGTTACTGGAAACGAACGCTTGAACCTAGAAGAGTGAAAGTTGGGCAGCCAAGTGGGATTAGTTAAATGATCATTACCACCAAGTATCATCAAGATTTGGTGAAAAAATGTTTGCTGAGATTTCAGCAAACTAGTAGTTTTTTGGAAGCTTGGCAACCCCTTTCAAACGAAAGTGTTTTTCGCCAGTCTCTGCATGGGGTACTTCAAGAAGAAACAAACCATAGAGATAGAACTTAGAACTACTTCATTTGGTCAAGTATCACGGAGCTAGCACAAACCGTGTTTGATTTAGAATTCCAAACACCGCTATCTATGTATGAGAAAACAGAGTGAATCCTAAAAATTCAAACTGTTACTGGAAACGAACGCTTGAACCTAGAAGAATGAAAGTTGGGCAGCCAAGTGGGATTAGTGAACTGATCATTACCACCAAGTATCATCAAGATTTGGTGAAAAAAGGTTTGCTGAGATTTCAGCAAACTAGTAGTTTTTTGGAAGCTTGGCAACCCCTTTCAAACGAAAGTGTTTTTCGCCAGTCTCTGCAAGGGTTACTTCAAGAAAAAACAAACCATAGAGATAGAACTTAGAACTACTTCATTTGGTCAAGTTTCAAGGAGCTAGCACAAACCGTGTTTGATTTAGAGTTTCAAACACATCTATCTATATAACAGAAAACAGAGTGAAACCTAAAAATTCAAAGTGTTACTGGAAACGAACGCTTGAACCTAGAAGAGTGAAAGTTGGGCAGCCAAGTGGGATTAGTGAACTGATCATTACCACCAAGTATCATCAAGATTTGGTGAAAAAAGGTTTGCTGAGATTTCAGCAAACTAGTAGTTTTTTGGAAGCTTGGCAAACCCTTTCAAACGAAAGTGTTTTTCACCAGTCTCTGCATGGGGTACTTCAAGAGGAAAAAAACCGTAGAGATAGAACTTAGAACTACTTCATCTGGTCAAGTTTCAAGGAGCTAGCACAAACCGTGTTTGATTTAGAGTTTCAAACACATCTATCTATATAGCAGAAAACAGAGTGAAACCTAAAAATTCAAAGTGTTACTGGAAACGAACGCTTGAACCTAGAAGAGTGAAAGTTGGGCAGCCAAGTGAGATTAGTGAACTGATCATTACCACCAAGTATCATCAAGATTTGGTGAAAAAAGTTTTGCTGAGATTTCAGCAAACTAGTAGTTTTTTGGAAGCTTGGCAACCCCTTTCAAAAGAAAGTGTTTTTCGCCAGTCTCTGCATGGGGTTCTTCAAGAGGAAACAAACCATAGAGATAGAACTTAGAACTACTTCATTTGGTCAAGTTTCAAGGAGCTAGCACAAACCGTGTTTGATTTAGAATTCCAAACACATCTATCTATGTAGGAGAAAACAGAATGAAACCTAAATATTCAAACTGTTACTGTAAACGAATGCTTCAACCTAGAAGAATAAAAATTGGGTAGCCAAGTGGGATTAGTGAACTGATCATTACCACCAAGTATCATCAAGATTTGGTGAAAAAATGTTTGCTGAGATTTCAGCAAACTACTAGTTTTTTGGAAGCTTGGCAACCCCTTTCAAACGAAAGTGTTTTTGGCCAGTCTCTGCAAGGGGTACTTCAAGAGGAAACAAACCATAGAGATAGAACTTAGAACTACTTCATTTGGTCAAGTTTCAAGGAGCTAGCACACACCGTGTTTGATTTAGAGTTTCAAACACATCTATCTATATAGCAGAAAACAGAGTGAAACCTAAAAATTCAAAGTGTTACTGGAAACGAACGCTTGAACCTAGAAGAGTGAAATTTGGGCAGCCAAGTGGGATTAGTGAACTGATCATTACCACCAAGTATCATCAAGATTTGGTGAAAAAATGTTTGCTGAGATTTCAGCAAACTAGTAGTTTTTTGGAAGCTTGGCAACCCCTTTCAAACGAAAGTGTTTTTCGCCAGTCTCTGCATGGGGTACTTCAAGAGGAAACAAACCATAGAGATAGAACTTAGAACTACTTCATTTGGTCAAGTTTCAAGGAGCTAGCACACACCGTGTTTGATTTAGAGTTTCAAACACATCTATCTATATAGCAGAAAACAGAGTGAAACCTAAAAATTCAAAGTGTTACTGGAAACGAACGCTTGAACCTAGAAGAGTGAAAGTTGGGCAGCCAAGTGGGATTAGTGAACTGATCGTTACCACTAAGTATCATCAAGATTTGGTGAAAAAATGTTTGCTGAGATTTCAGCAAACTAGTAGTTTTTTGGAAGCTTGGCAACCCCTTTCAAACGAAAGTGTTTTTCGCCAGTCTCTGCATGGGGTACTTCAAGAAGAAACAAACCATAGAGATAGAACTTAGAACTACTTCATTTGGTCAAGTTTCAAGGAGCTAGCACAAACCGTGTTTGATTTAGAATTCCAAACAGAGCTATCTGTGTAGGAGAAAACAGAGTGAATCCTAAAAATTCAAACTGTTACTGGAAACGAATGCTTCAACCTAGAAGAATAAAAATTGGGTATCCAAGTGGGATTAGTGAACTGATCATTACCACCAAGTATCATCAAGATTTGTTGAAAAAATGTTTGCTGAGATTTCAGCAAACTAGTAGTTTTTTGGAAGCTTGGCCACCCCTTTCAAACGAAAGTGTTTTTCGCCAGTCTCTGCATGGTGTACTTCAAGAGGAACAAACCATACAGATGGAACATAGAACTACTTCATTTGGTAAAGTTTCAAGGAGCTAGCACAAACCGTGTTTGATTTAGAGTTTCAAACACATCTATCTATATAGCAGAAAACAGAGTGAAACCTAAAAATTCAAAGTGTTACTTGAAACGAACGCTTGAACCTAGAAGAGTAAAAATTGGGCAGCCAAATGGGCTAGGTGAACTGATCATTACCACCAAGTATCATCAAGATTTGGTGAAAAAATGTTTGCTGAGATTTCAGCAAACTAGTAGTTTTTTGGAAGCTTGGCCACCCCTTTCAAACGAAAGTGTTTTTCGCCAGTCTCTGCATGGGGTACTTCAAGAGAAAACAAACCATAGAGATAGAACTTAGAACTACTTCATTTGTTCAAGTTTCAAGGAGCTAGCACAAACCGTGTTTGATTTAGAGTTTCAAACACATCTATCTATATAGCAGAAAACAGAGTGAAACCTAAAAATTCAAAGTGTTACTGGAAACGAACGCTTGAACCTAGAAGAGTGAAAGTTGGGCAGCCAAGTGGGATTAGTTAAATGATCATTACCACCAAGTATCATCAAGATTTGGTGAAAAAATGTTTGCTGAGATTTCATCAAACTAGTAGTTTTTTGGAAGCTTGGCAACCCCTTTCAAACGAAAGTGTTTTTCGCCAGTCTCTGCATGGGGTACTTCAAGAAGAAACAAACCATAGAGATAGAACTTAGAACTACTTCATTTGGTCAAGTATCACGGAGCTAGCACAAACCGTGTTTGATTTAGAATTCCAAACACCGCTATCTATGTATGAGAAAACAGAGTGAATCCTAAAAATTCAAACTGTTACTGGAAACGAACGCTTGAACCTAGAAGAATGAAAGTTGGGCAGCCAAGTGGGATTAGTGAACTGATCATTACCACCAAGTATCATCAAGAGTTGGTGAAAAAGGGTTTGCTGAGATTTCAGCAAACTAGTAGTTTTTTGGAAGCTTGGCAACCCCTTTCAAACGAAAGTGTTTTTCGCCAGTCTCTGCAAGAGTTACTTCAAGAAAAAACAAACCATAGAGATAGAACTTAGAACTACTTCATTTGGTCAAGTTTCACGGAGCTAGCACAAACCGTGTTTGATTTAGAGTTTCAAACACATCTATCTATATAACAGAAAACAGAGTGAAACCTAAAAATTCAAAGTGTTACTGGAAACGAACGCTTGAACCTAGAAGAGTGAAAGTTGGGCAGCCAAGTGGGATTAGTGAACTGATCATTACCACCAAGTATCATCAAGATTTGGTGAAAAAATGTTTGCTGAGATTTCATCAAACAAGTAGTTTTTTGGAAGCTTGGCAACCCCTTTCAAACGAAAGTGTTTTCGCCAGTCTCTGCATGGGGTACTTCAAGAGGAAACAAACCATAGAAATAGAACTTAGAACTACTTCATTTGGTCAAGTTTCACGGAGCTAGCACAAACCGTGTTTGATTTAGAGTTTCAAACACATCTATCTATATAGCAGGAAACAGAGTGAAACCTAAAAATTCAAAGTGTTACTGGAAACGAACGCTTGAACCTAGAAGAATGAAAGTTGGGCAGCCAAGTGGGATTAGTGAACTGATCATTACCACCAAGTATCATCAAGATTTGGTGAAAAAATGTTTGCTGAGATTTCAGCAAACTAGTAGTTTTTTGGAAGCTTGGCAACCCCTTTCAAACGAAAGTGTTTTTCGCCAGTCTCTGCATGGGGTATTTCAAGAGGAGAAAAACCATAGAGATAGAACTTAGAACTACTTCATTTGGTCAAGTTTCAAGGAGCTAGAACAAACCGTGTTTGATTTAGAATTCCAAACACAGCTATCTATGTATAAGAAAACAGAGTGAAACCTAAAAATTCAAACTGTTACTGGAAACGAATGCTTCAACCTAGAAGAATAAAAATTGGGTAGCCAAGAGGGATTAGTGAACTGATCATTACCACCAAGTATCATCAAGATTTGGTGAAAAAATGTTTGCTGAGATTTCAGCAAACTAGTAGTTTTTTGGAAGCTTGGCAACCCCTTTCAAACGAAAGTGTTTTTCGCCAGTCTCTGCATGGGGTACTTCAAGAGGAAACAAACCATAGAAATAGAACTTAGAACTACTTCATTTGGTCAAATTTCAAGGAGCTAGCACACACCGTGTTTGATTTAGAGTTTCAAACACATCTATCTATATAGCAGAAAACAGAGTGAAACCTAAAAATTCAAAGTGTTACTGGAAACGAACGCTTGAACCTAGAAGAGTGAAAGCTGGGCAGCCATGTGGGATTAGTGAACTGATCATTACCACCAAGTATCATCAAGATTTGGTGAAAAAATGTTTGCTGAGATTTCAGCAAACTAGTAGTTTTTTGGAAGCTTGGCAACCCCTTTCAAACGAAAGCGTTTTTCGCCAGTCTCTGCATGGGGTACTTCAAGAGGAAACAAACCATAGAGATAGAACTTAGAACTACTTGATTTGGTCAAGTTTCACGGAGCTAGCACAAACCGTGTTTGATTTAGAGTTTCAAACACTTCTATCTATATAGCAGAAAACAGAGTGAAACCTAAAAATTCAAAGTGTTACTGGAAACGAACGCTTGAACCTAGAAGAGTGAAAGTTGGGCAGCCAAGTGGATTAGTGAACTGATCGTTACCACCAAGTATCATCAAGATTTGGTGAAAAAATGTTTGCTGAGATTTCAGCAAACTAGTAGTTTTTTGGAAGCTTGGCAACCCCTTTCAAACGAAAGTGTTTTTCGCCAGTCTCTGCATGGGGTACTTCAAGAAGAAACAAACCATAGAGATAGAACTTAGAACTACTTCATTTGGTCAAGTTTCAAGGAGCTAGCACAAACCGTGTTTGATTTAGAATTCCAAACAGAGCTATCTGTGTAGGAGAAAACAGAGTGAATCCTAAAAATTCAAACTGTTACTGGAAACGAATGCTTCAACCTAGAAGAATAAAAATTGGGTATCCAAGTGGGATTAGTGAACTGATAATTACCACCAAGTATCATCAAGTTTTGTTGAAAAAATGTTTGCTGAGATTTCAGCAAACTAGTAGTTTTTTGGAAGCTTGGCCACCCCTTTCAAACGAAAGTGTTTTCGCCAGTCTCTGCATGGTGTACTTCAAGAGGAACAAACCATAGAGATGGAACATAGAACTACTTCATTTGGTAAAGTTTCAAGGAGCTAGCACAAACCGTGTTTGATTTAGAGTTTCAAACACATCTATCTATATAGCAGAAAACAGAGTGAAACCTAAAAATTCAAAGTGTTACTTGAAACGAACGCTTGAACCTAGAAGAGTAAAAATTGGGCAGCCAAGTGGGCTAGGTGAACTGATCATTACCACCAAGTATCATCAAGATTTGGTGAAAAAATGTTTGCTGAGATTTCAGCAAACTAGTAGTTTTTTGGAAGCTTGGCCACCCCTTTCAAACGAAAGTGTTTTTCGCCAGTCTCTGCATGGGGTACTTCAAGAGAAAACAAACCATAGAGATAGAACTTAGAACTACTTCATTTGTTCAAGTTTCAAGGAGCTAGCACAAACCGTGTTTGATTTAGAGTTTCAAACACATCTATCTATATAGCAGAAAACAGAGTGAAACCTAAAAATTCAAAGTGTTACTGGAAACGAACGCTTGAACCTAGAAGAGTGAAAGTTGGGCAGCCAAGTGGGATTAGTTAAATGATCATTACCACCAAGTATCATCAAGATTTGGTGAAAAAATGTTTGCTGAGATTTCATCAAACTAGTAGTTTTTTGTAAGCTTGGCAACCCCTTTCAAACGAAAGTGTTTTTCGCCAGTCTCTGCATGGGGTACTTCAAGAAGAAACAAACCATAGAGATAGAACTTAGAACTACTTCATTTGGTCAAGTATCACGGAGCTAGCAGAAACCGTGTTTGATTTAGAATTCCAAACACCGCTATCTATGTATGAGAAAACAGAGTGAATCCTAAAAATTCAAACTGTTACTGGAAACGAACGCTTGAACCTAGAAGAATGAAAGTTGGGCAGCCAAGTGGGATTAGTGAACTGATCATTACCACCAAGTATCATCAAGAGTTGGTGAAAAAGGGTTTGCTGAGATTTCAGCAAACTAGTAGTTTTTTGGAAGCTTGGCAACCCCTTTCAAACGAAAGTGTTTTTCGCCAGTCTCTGCAAGAGTTACTTCAAGAAAAAACAAACCATAGAGATAGAACTTAGAACTACTTCATTTGGTCAAGTTTCAAGGAGCTAGCACAAACCGTGTTTGATTTAGAGTTTCAAACACATCTATCTATATAACAGAAAACAGAGTGAAACCTAAAAATTCAAAGTGTTACTGGAAACGAACGCTTGAACCTAGAAGAGTGAAAGTTGGGCAGCCAAGTGGGATTAGTGAACTGATCATTACCACCAAGTATCATCAAGATTTGGTGAAAAAATGTTTGCTGAGATTTCATCAAACAAGTAGTTTTTTGGAAGCTTGGCAACCCCTTTCAAACGAAAGTGTTTTCGCCAGTCTCTGCATGGGGTACTTCAAGAGGAAACAAACCATAGAAATAGAACTTAGAACTACTTCATTTGGTCAAGTTTCACGGAGCTAGCACAAACCGTGTTTGATTTAGAGTTTCAAACACATCTATCTATATAGCAGGAAACAGAGTGAAACCTAAAAATTCAAAGTGTTACTGGAAACGAACGCTTGAACCTAGAAGAATGAAAGTTGGGCAGCCAAGTGGGATTAGTGAACTGATCATTACCACCAAGTATCATCAAGATTTGGTGAAAAAATGTTTGCTGAGATTTCAGCAAACTAGTAGTTTTTTGGAAGCTTGGCAACCCCTTTCAAACGAAAGTGTTTTTCGCCAGTCTCTGCATGGGGTATTTCAAGAGGAGAAAAACCATAGAGATAGAACTTAGAACTACTTCATTTGGTCAAGTTTCAAGGAGCTAGAACAAACCGTGTTTGATTTAGAATTCCAAACACAGCTATCTATGTATAAGAAAACAGAGTGAAACCTAAAAATTCAAACTATTACTGGAAACGAATGCTTCAACCTAGAAGAATAAAAATTGGGTAGCCAAGAGGGATTAGTGAACTGATCATTACCACCAAGTATCATCAAGGTTTGGTGAAAAAATGTTTGCTGAGATTTCAGCAAACTAGTAGTTTTTTGGAAGCTTGGCAACCCCTTTCAAACGAAAGTGTTTTTCGCCAGTCTCTGCATGGGGTACTTCAAGAGGAAACAAACCATAGAAATAGAACTTAGAACTACTTCATTTGGTCAAATTTCAAGGAGCTAGCACACACCGTGTTTGATTTAGAGTTTCAAACACATCTATCTATATAGCAGAAAACAGAGTGAAACCTAAAAATTCAAAGTGTTACTGGAAACGAACGCTTGAACCTAGAAGAGTGAAAGTTGGGCAGCCATGTGGGATTAGTGAACTGATCATTACCACCAAGTATCATCAAGATTTGGTGAAAAAATGTTTGCTGAGATTTCAGCAAACTAGTAGTTTTTTGGAAGCTTGGCAACCCCTTTCAAACGAAAGCGTTTTTCGCCAGTCTCTGCATGGGGTACTTCAAGAGGAAACAAACCATAGAGATAGAACTTAGAACTACTTCATTTGGTCAAGTTTCACGGAGCTAGCACAAACCGTGTTTGATTTAGAGTTTCAAACACTTCTATCTATATAGCAGAAAACAGAGTGAAACCTAAAAATTCAAAGTGTTACTGGAAACGAACGCTTGAACCTAGAAGAGTGAAAGTTGGGCAGCCAAGTGGGATTAGTGAACTGATCGTTACCACCAAGTATCATCAAGATTTGGTGAAAAAATGTTTGCTGAGATTTCAGCAAACTAGTAGTTTTTTGGAAGCTTGGCAACCCCTTTCAAACGAAAGTGTTTTTCGCCAGTCTCTGCATGGGGTACTTCAAGAAGAAACAAACCATAGAGATAGAACTTAGAACTACTTCATTTGGTCAAGTTTCAAGGAGCTAGCACAAACCGTGTTTGATTTAGAATTCCAAACAGAGCTATCTGTGTAGGAGAAAACAGAGTGAATCCTAAAAATTCAAACTGTTACTGGAAACGAATGCTTCAACCTAGAAGAATAAAAATTGGGTATCCAAGTGGGATTAGTGAACTGATAATTACCACCAAGTATCATCAAGTTTTGTTGAAAAAATGTTTGCTGAGATTTCAGCAAACTAGTAGTTTTTTGGAAGCTTGGCCACCCCTTTCAAACGAAAGTGTTTTTCGCCAGTCTCTGCATGGGGTACTTCAAGAGAAAACAAACCATAGAGATAGAACTTAGAACTACTTCATTTGTTCAAGTTTCAAGGAGCTAGCACAAACCGTGTTTGATTTAGAGTTTCAAACACATCTATCTATATAGCAGAAAACAGAGTGAAACCTAAAAATTCAAAGTGTTACTGGAAACGAACGCTTGAACCTAGAAGAGTGAAAGTTGGGCAGCCAAGTGGGATTAGTTAAATGATCATTACCACCAAGTATCATCAAGATTTGGTGAAAAAATGTTTGCTGAGATTTCATCAAACTAGTAGTTTTTTGTAAGCTTGGCAACCCCTTTCAAACGAAAGTGTTTTTCGCCAGTCTCTGCATGGGGTACTTCAAGAAGAAACAAACCATAGAGATAGAACTTAGAACTACTTCATTTGGTCAAGTATCACGGAGCTAGCAGAAACCGTGTTTGATTTAGAATTCCAAACACCGCTATCTATGTATGAGAAAACAGAGTGAATCCTAAAAATTCAAACTGTTACTGGAAACGAACGCTTGAACCTAGAAGAATGAAAGTTGGGCAGCCAAGTGGGATTAGTGAACTGATCATTACCACCAAGTATCATCAAGATTTGGTGAAAAAATGTTTGCTGAGATTTCAGCAAACTAGTAGTTTTTTGGAAGCTTGGCAACCCCTTTCAAACGAAAGTGTTTTTCGCCAGTCTCTGCATGGGGTATTTCAAGAGGAGAAAAACCATAGAGATAGAACTTAGAACTACTTCATTTGGTCAAGTTTCAATGAGCTAGAACAAACCGTGTTTGATTTAGAATTCCAAACACAGCTATCTATGTATAAGAAAACAGAGTGAAACCTAAAAATTCAAACTGTTACTGGAAACGAATGCTTCAACCTAGAAGAATAAAAATTGGGTAGCCAAGAGGGATTAGTGAACTGATCATTACCACCAAGTATCATCAAGATTTGGTGAAAAAATGTTTGCTGAGATTTCAGCAAACTAGTAGTTTTTTGGAAGCTTGGCAACCCCTTTCAAACGAAAGTGTTTTTCGCCAGTCTCTGCATGGGGTACTTCAAGAGGAAACAAACCATAGAAATAGAACTTAGAACTACTTCATTTGGTCAAATTTCAAGGAGCTAGCACAAACCGTGTTTGATTTAGAGTTTCAAACACATCTATCTATATAGCAGAAAACAGAGTGAAACCTAAAAATTCAAAGTGTTACTGGAAACGAATGCTTCAACCTAGAAGAATAAAAATTGGGTAGCAAAGTGGGATTAGTGAACTAATCATTACCACCAAGTATCATTAAGATTTGGTGAAAAAACTTTTGCTGAGATTTCAGCAAACTAGTAGTTTTTTGGAAGCTTGGCCACCCCTTTCAAACGAAAGTGTTTTTCGCCAGTCTCTGCATGGTGTACTTCAAGAGGAAACAAACCATAGAGATGGAACATAGAACTACTTCATTTGGTAAAGTTTCAAGGAGCTAGCACAAACCGTGTTTGATTTAGAGTTTCAAACACATCTATCTATATAGGAGAAAACAGAGTGAAACCTAAAAATTCAAAGTGTTACTGGAAACGAACGCTTGAACCTAGAAGAGTGAAAGTTGGGCAGCCAAGTGGGATTAGTGAAATGATCATTACCACCAAGTATCATCAAGATTTGGTGAAAAAATATTTGCTGAGATTTCAGCAAACTAGTAGTTTTTTGGAAGCTTGGCAACCCCTTTCAAACGAAAGTGTTTTTCGCCAGTCTCTGCATGGGGTACTTCAAGAAGAAACAAACCATAGAGATAGAACTTAGAACTACTTCATTTGGTCAAGTATCACGGAGGTAGCACAAACCGTGTTTGATTTAGAATTCCAAACACAGCTATCTATGTATGAGAAAACAGAGTGAATCCTAAAAATTCAAACTGTTACTGGAAACGAACGCTTGAACCTAGAAGAGTGAAAGTTGGGCAGCCAAGTGGGATTAGTGAACTGATCATTACCACCAAGTATCATCAAGATTTGGTGAAAAAATGTTTGCTGAGATTTCATCAAACAAGTAGTTTTTTTGGAAGCTTGGCAACCCCTTTCAAACGAAAGTATTTTTCGCCAGTCTCTGCATGGGGTACTTCAAGGGGAAACAAACCATAGAGATAGAACTTAGAACTACTTCATTTGGTCAAGTTTCACGGAGCTAGCACAAACCGTGTTTGATTTAGAGTTTCAAACACATCTATCTATATAGCAGAAAACAGAGTGAAACCTAAAAATTCAAAGTGTTACTGGAAACGAACGCTTGAACCTAGAAGAGTGAAAGTTGGGCAGCCAAGTGGGATTAGTGAACTGATCATTACCACCAAGTATCATCAAGATTTGGTGAAAAAATGTTTGCTGAGATTTCAGCAAACTAGTAGTTTTTTGGAAGCTTGGCAACCCCTTTCAAACGAAAGTGTTTTTCGCCAGTCTCTGCATGGGGTACTTCAAGAGGAAACAAACCATAGAGATAGAACTTAGAACTACTTCATTTGGTCAAGTTTCACGGAGCTAGCACAAAACCGTGTTTGATTTAGAGTTTCAAACACTTCTATCTATATAGCAGAAAACAGAGTGAAACCTAAAAATTCAAAGTGTTACTGGAAACGAACGCTTGAACCTAGAAGAGTGAAAGTTGGGCAGCCAAGTGGGATTAGTGAACTGATCTTTACCACCAAGTATCATCAAGTTTTGTTGAAAAAATGTTTGCTGAGATTTCAGCAAACTAGTAGTTTTTTGGAAGCTTGGCCACCCCTTTCAAACGAAAGTGTTTTTCGCCAGTCTCTGCATGGTGTACTTCAAGAGGAACAAACCATAGAGATGGAACATAGAACTACTTCATTTGGTAAAGTTTCAAGGAGCTAGCACAAACCGTGTTTGATTTAGAGTTTCAAACACATCTATCTATATAGCAGAAAACAGAGTGAAACCTAAAAATTCAAAGTGTTACTTGAAACGAACGCTTGAACCTAGAAGAGTAAAAATTGGGCAGCCAAGTGGGCTAGGTGAACTGATCATTACCACCAAGTATCATCAAGATTTGGTGAAAAAATGTTTGCTGAGATTTCAGCAAACTAGTAGTTTTTTGGAAGCTTGGCCACACCTTTCAAACGAAAGTGTTTTTCGCCAGTCTCTGCATGGGGTACTTCAAGAGAAAACAAACCATAGAGATAGAACTTAGAACTACTTCATTTGTTCAAGTTTCAAGGAGCTAGCACAAACCGTGTTTGATTTTAGAGTTTCAAACACATCTATCTATATAGCAGAAAACAGAGTGAAACCTAAAAATTCAAAGTGTTACTGGAAACGAACGCTTGAACCTAGAAGAGTGAAAGTTGGGCAGCCAAGTGGGATTAGTTAAATGATCATTACCACCAAGTATCATCAAGATTTGGTGAAAAAATGTTTGCTGAGATTTCATCAAACTAGTAGTTTTTTGTAAGCTTGGCAACCCCTTTCAAACGAAAGTGTTTTTCGCCAGTCTCTGCATGGGGTACTTCAGAAGAAACAAACCATAGAGATAGAACTTAGAACTACTTCATTTGGTCAAGTATCACGGAGCTAGCACAAACCGTGTTTGATTTAGAATTCCAAACACCGCTATCTCTGTATGAGAAAACAGAGTGAATCCTAAAAATTCAAACTGTTACTGGAAACGAACGCTTGAACCTAGAAGAATGAAAGTTGGGCAGCCAAGTGGGATTAGTGAACTGATCATTACCACCAAGTATCATCAAGAGTTGGTGAAAAAGGGTTTGCTGAGATTTCAGCAAACTAGTAGTTTTTTGGAAGCTTGGCAACCCCTTTCAAACGAAAGTGTTTTTCGCCAGTCTCTGCAAGAGTTACTTCAAGAAAAAACAAACCATAGAGATAGAACTTAGAACTACTTCATTTGGTCAAGTTTCAAGGAGCTAGCACAAACCGTGTTTGATTTAGAGTTTCAAACACATCTATCTATATAACAGAAAACAGAGTGAAACCTAAAAATTCAAAGTGTTACTGGAAACGAACGCTTGAACCTAGAAGAGTGAAAGTTGGGCAGCCAAGTGGGATTAGTGAACTGATCATTACCACCAAGTATCATCAAGATTTGGTGAAAAAATGTTTGCTGAGATTTCATCAAACAAGTAGTTTTTTGGAAGCTTGGCAACCCCTTTTCAAACGAAAGTGTTTTCGCCAGTCTCTGCATGGGGTACTTCAAGAGGAAACAAACCATAGTAATAGAACTTAGAACTACTTCATTTGGTCAAGTTTCACGGAGCTAGCACAAACCGTGTTTGATTTAGAGTTTCAAACACATCTATCTATATAGCAGGAAACAGAGTGAAACCTAAAAATTCAAAGTGTTACTGGAAACGAACGCTTGAACCTAGAAGAATGAAAGTTGGGCAGCCAAGTGGGATTAGTGACCTGATCATTACCACCAAGTATCATCAAGATTTGGTGAAAAAATGTTTGCTGAGATTTCAGCAAACTAGTAGTTTTTTGGAAGTTTGGCAACCCCTTTCAAACGAAAGTGTTTTTCGCCAGTCTCTGCATGGGGTATTTCAAGAGGAGAAAAACCATAGAGATAGAACTTAGAACTACTTCATTTGGTCAAGTTTCAAGGAGCTAGAACAAACCGTGTTTGATTTAGAATTCCAAACACAGCTATCTATGTATAAGAAAACAGAGTGTAACCTAAAAATTCAAACTGTTACTGGAAACGAATGCTTCAACCTAGAAGAATAAAAATTGGGTAGCCAAGAGGGATTAGTGAACTGATCATTACCACCAAGTATCATCAAGATTTGGTGAAAAAATGTTTGCTGAGATTTCAGCAAACTAGTAGTTTTTTGGAAGCTTGGCAACCCCTTTCAAACGAAAGTGTTTTTCGCCAGTCTCTGCATGGGGTACTTCAAGAGGAAACAAACCATAGAAATAGAACTTAGAACTACTTCATTTGGTCAAATTTCAAGGAGCTAGCACAAACCGTGTTTGATTTAGAGTTTCAAACACATCTATCTATATAGCAGAAAACAGAGTGAAACCTAAAAATTCAAAGTGTTACTGGAAACGAATGCTTCAACCTAGAAGAATAAAAATTGGGTAGCAAAGTGGGATTAGTGAACTAATCATTACCACCAAGTATCATTAAGATTTGGTGAAAAAACTTTTGCTGAGATTTCAGCAAACTAGTAGTTTTTTGGAAGCTTGGCCACCCCTTTCAAACGAAAGTGTTTTTCGCCAGTCTCTGCATGGTGTACTTCAAGAGGAAACAAACCATAGAGATGGAACATAGAACTACTTCATTTGGTAAAGTTTCAAGGAGCTAGCACAAACCGTGTTTGATTTAGAGTTTCAAACACATCTATCTATATAGGAGAAAACAGAGTGAAACCTAAAAATTCAAAGTGTTACTGGAAACGAACGCTTGAACCTAGAAGAGTGAAAGTTGGGCAGCCAAGTGGGATTAGTGAAATGATCATTACCACCAAGTATCATCAAGATTTGGTGAAAAAATGTTTGCTGAGATTTCAGCAAACTAGTAGTTTTTTGGAAGCTTGGCAACCCCTTTCAAACGAAAGTGTTTTTCGCCAGTCTCTGCATGGGGTACTTCAAGAAGAAACAAACCATAGAGATAGAACTTAGAACTACTTCATTTGGTCAAGTATCACGGAGGTAGCACAAACCGTGTTTGATTTAGAATTCCAAACACAGCTATCTATGTACGAGAAAACAGAGTGAATCCTAAAAATTCAAACTGTTACTGGAAACGAATGCTTCAACCTAGAAGAATAAAAATTGGGCAGCCAAGAGGGATTAGTGAACTGATCATTACCACCAAGTATCATCAAGATTTGGTGAAAAAATGTTTGCTGAGATTTCAGCAAACTAGTAGATTTTGGAAGCTTGGCAACCCCTTTCAACGAAAGTGTTTTTCGCCAGTCTCTGCATCGGGTACTTCAAGAGGAAACAAACCATAGAGATAGAACTTAGAACTACTTGATTTGGTCAAATTTCAAGGAGCTAGCACAAACCGTGTTTGATTTAGAGTTTCAAACACATCTATCTATATAGCAGAAAACAGAGTGAAACCTAAAAATTCAAAGTGTTACTGGAAACGAATGCTTCAACCTAGAAGAATAAAAATTGGGTAGCCAAGTGGGATTAGTGAACTAATCATTACCACCAAGTATCATTAAGATTTGGTGAAAAAAGTTTTGCTGAGATTTCAGCAAACTAGTAGTTTTTTGGAAGCTTGGCCACCCCTTTCAAACGAAAGTGTTTTTCGCCAGTCTCTGCATGGTGTACTTCAAGAGGAAACAAACCATAGAGATGGAACATAGAACTACTTCATTTGGTAAAGTTTCAAGGAGCTAGCACAAACCGTGTTTTATTTAGAGTTTCAAACACATCTATCTATATAGCAGAAAACAGAGTGAATCCTAAAAATTCAAAGTGTTACTGGAAACGAATGCTTCAACCTAGAAGAATAAAAATTGGGTATCCAAGTGGGATTAGTGAACTGATCATTACCACCAAGTATCATCAAGATTTGGTGAAAAAAAGTTTGCTGAGATTTCAGCAAACGAGTAGTTTTTTGGAAGCTTGGCAACCCCTTTCAAACGAAAGTGTTTTTCGCCAGTCTCTGCATGGGGTACTTCAAGAGGAAACAAACCATAGAGATCGAACTTAGAACTACTTCATTTGGTCAAATTTCAAGGAGCTAGCACAAACCGTGTTTTATTTAGAGTTTCAAACACATCTATCTATATAGCAGCAAACAGAGTGAAACCTAAAAATTCAAAGTGTTACTGGAAACGAATGCTTGAACCTAGAAGAGTGAAAGTTGGGCAGCCATGTGAGATTAGTGAACTGATCATTACCACCAAGTATCATCAAGATTTGGTGAAAAAATGTTTGCTGAGATTTCAGCAAACTAGTAGTTTTTTGGAAGCTTGGCAAACCCTTTCAAACGAAAGTGTTTTTCACCAGTCTCTGCATGGGGTTCTTCAAGAGGAAACAAACCATAGAGATAGAACTTAGAACTACTTCATTTGGTCAAGTTTCAAGGAGCTAGCACAAACCGTGTTTGATTTAGAATTCCAAACACATCTATCTATGTAGGAGAAAACAGAATGAAACCTAAATATTCAAACTGTTACTGGAAACGAATGCTTCAACCTAGAAGAATAAAAATTGGGTAGCCAAGTGGGATTAGTGAACTGATCATTACCACCAAGTATCATCAAGATTTGGTGAAAAAATGTTTGCTGAGATTTCAGGAAACTAGTAGTTTTTTGGAAGCTTGGCAACCCCTTTCAAACGAAAGTGTTTTTGGCCAGTCTCTGCAAGGGGTACTTCAAGAGGAAACAAACCATAGAGATAGAACTTAGAACTACTTCATTTGGTCAAGTTTCAAGGAGCTAGCACACACCGTGTTTGATTTAGAGTTTCAAACACATCTATCTATATAGCAGAAAACAGAGTGAAACCTAAAAATTCAAAGTGTTACTGGAAACGAACGCTTGAACCTAGAAGAGTGAAATTTGGGCAGCCAAGTGGGATTAGTGAACTGATCATTACCACCAAGTATCATCAAGATTTGGTGAAAAAATGTTTGCTGAGATTTCAGCAAACTAGTAGTTTTTTGGAAGCTTGGCAACCCCTTTCAAACGAAAGTGTTTTTCGCCAGTCTCTGCATGGGGTACTTCAAGAAGAAACAAACCATAGAGATAGAACTTAGAACTACTTCATTTGGTCAAGTATCACGGAGGTAGCACAAACCGTGTTTGATTTAGAATTCCAAACACAGCTATCTATGTATGAGAAAACAGAGTGAATCCTAAAAATTCAAACTGTTACTGGAAACGAACGCTTGAACCTAGAAGAGTGAAAGTTGGGCAGCCAAGTGGGATTAGTGAACTGATCATTACCACCAAGTATCATCAAGATTTGGTGAAAAAATGTTTGCTGAGATTTCATCAAACAAGTAGTTTTTTGGAAGCTTGGCAACCCCTTTCAAACGAAAATATTTTTCGCCAGTCTCTGCATGGGGTACTTCAAGAGGAAACAAACCATAGAGATAGAACTTAGAACTACTTCATTTGGTCAAGTTTCACGGAGCTAGCACAAACCGTGTTTGATTTAGAGTTTCAAACACATCTATCTATATAGCAGAAAACAGAGTGAAACCTAAAAATTCAAAGTGTTACTGGAAACGAACGCTTGAAACTAGAAGAATGAAAGTTGGGCAGCCAAGTGGGATTAGTGAACTGATCATTACCACCAAGTATCATCAAGATTTGGTGAAAAAATGTTTGCTGAGATTTCAGCAAACTAGTAGTTTTTTGGAAGCTTGGCAACCCCTTTCAAACGAAAGTGTTTTTCGCCAGTCTCTGCATGGGGTATTTCAAGAGTAGACAAACCATAGAGATAGAACTTAGAACTACTTCATTTGGTCAAGTTTCAAGGAGCTGGCACAAACCGTGTTTGATTTAGAATTCCAAACACAGCTATCTATGTATAAGAAAACAGAGTGAAACCTAAAAATTCAAACTGTTACTGGAAACGAATGCTTCAACCTAGAAGAATAAAAATTGGGCAGCCAAGAGGGATTAGTGAACTGATCATTACCACCAAGTATCATCAAGATTTGGTGAAAAAATGTTTGCTGAGATTTCAGCAAACTAGTAGATTTTGGAAGCTTGGCAACCCCTTTCAAACGAAAGTGTTTTTCGCCAGTCTCTGCATCGGGTACTTCAAGAGGAAACAAACCATAGAGATAGAACTTAGAACTACTTGATTTGGTCAAATTTCAAGGAGCTAGCACAAACCGTGTTTTATTTAGAGTTTCAAACACATCTATCTATATAGCAGCAAACAGAGTGAAACCTAAAAATTCAAAGTGTTACTGGAAACGAATGCTTGAACCTAGAAGAGTGAAAGTTGGGCAGCCATGTGAGATTAGTGAACTGATCATTACCACCAAGTATCATCAAGATTTGGTGAAAAAATGTTTGCTGAGATTTCAGCAAACTAGTAGTTTTTTGGAAGCTTGGCAAACCCTTTCAAACGAAAGTGTTTTTCACCAGTCTCTGCATGGGGTTCTTCAAGAGGAAACAAACCATAGAGATAGAACTTAGAACTACTTCATTTGGTCAAGTTTCAAGGAGCTAGCACAAACCGTGTTTGATTTAGAATTCCAAACACATCATATCTATGTAGGAGAAAACAGAATGAAACCTAAATATTCAAACTGTTACTGGAAACGAATGCTTCAACCTAGAAGAATAAAAATTGGGTAGCCAAGTGGGATTAGTGAACTGATCATTACCACCAAGTATCATCAAGATTTGGTGAAAAAATGTTTGCTGAGATTTCAGGAAACTAGTAGTTTTTTGGAAGCTTGGCAACCCCTTTCAAACGAAAGTGTTTTTGGCCAGTCTCTGCAAGGGGTACTTCAAGAGGAAACAAACCATAGAGATAGAACTTAGAACTACTTCATTTTGTCAAGTTTCAAGGAGCTAGCACACACCGTGTTTGATTTAGAGTTTCAAACACATCTATCTATATAGCAGAAAACAGAGTGAAACCTAAAATTCAAAGTGTTACTGGAACGAACGCTTGAACCTAGAAGAGTGAAATTTGGGCAGCCAAGTGGGATTAGTGAACTGATCATTACCACCAAGTATCATCAAGATTTGTTGAAAAAATGTTTGCTGAGATTTCAGCAAACTAGTAGTTTTTTGGAAGCTTGGCAACCCCTTTCAAACGAAAGTGTTTTTCGCCAGTCTCTGCATGGGGTACTTCAAGAGGAAACAAACCATAGAGATAGAACTTAGAACTACTTCATTTGGTCAAGTTTCAAGGAGCTAGCACACACCGTGTTTGATTTAGAGTTTCAAACACATCTATCTATATAGCAGAAAACAGAGTGAAACCTACAAATTCAAAGTGTTACTGGAAACGAACGCTTGAACCTAGAAGAGTGAAAGTTGGGCAACCAAGTGGGATTAGTGAACTGATCATTTACCACCAAGTATCATCAAGATTTGGTGAAAAAATTTTTGCTGAGATTTCAGCAAACTAGTCGTTTTTTGGAAGCTTGGCAACCCCTTTCAAAGGAAAGTGTTTTTCGCCAGTCTCTGCATGGGGTACTTCAAGAGGAAACAAACCATAGAGATAGAACTTAGAACTACTTCATTTGGTCAAGTTTAAAGGAGCTAGCACAAACCGTGTTTGATTTAGAATTCCAAACACATCTATCTATGTAGGAGAAAACAGAGTGAAACCTAAATATTCAAACTGTTACTGGAAACGAATGCTTCAACCTAGAAGAATAAAAATTGGGTAGCCAAGTGGGATTAGTGAACTGATCATTACCACCAAGTATCATCAAGATTTGGTGAAAAAATGTTTGCTGAGATTTCAGCAAACTAGTAGTTTTTTGGAAGCTTGGCAACCCCTTTCAAACGAAAGTGTTTTTGGCCCAGTCTCTGCAAGGGGTACTTCAAGAGGAAACAAACCGTAGAGATAGAACTTAGAACTACTTCATTTGGTCAAGTTTCAAGGAGCTAGCACACACCGTGTTTGATTTAGAGTTTCAAACACATCTATCTATATAGCAGAAAACAGAGTGAAACCTAAAAATTCAAAGTGTTACTGGAAACGAACGCTTGAACCTAGAAGAGTGAAAGTTGGGCAGCCAAGTGGGATTAGTGAACTGATCATTACCACCAAGTATCATCAAGATTTGGTGAAAAAAGGTTTGCTGAGATTTCAGCAAACTAGTAGTTTTTTGGAAGCTTGGCAACCCCTTTCAAACGAAAGTGTTTTTCGCCAGTCTCTGCATGGGTACTTCAAGAGGAAACAAACCATAGAGATAGAACTTAGAACTACTTCATTTGGTCAAGTTTCAAGGAGCTAGCACACACCGTGTTTGATTTAGAGTTTCAAACACATCTATCTATATAGCAGAAAACAGAGTGAAACCTAAAAATTCAAAGTGTTACTGGGAAACGAACGCTTGAACCTAGAAGAGTGAAAGTTGGCAGCCAAGTGGGATTAGTGAACTGATCATTACCACCAAGTATCATCAAGATTTGGTGAAAAAATGTTTGCTGAGATTTCAGCAAACTAGTAGTTTTTTGGAAACTTGGTAACCCCTTTCAAACGAAAGTGTTTTTCGCCAGTCTCTGCATGGGGCACTTCAAGAGGAAAAAAACCATAGAGATAGAACGTAGAACTACTTCATTTGGTCAAGTTTCAAGGAGCTAGCACAAACCGTGTTTGATTTAGAGATTCAAACACATCTATCTATATAGCAGAAAACAGAGTGAAACCTAAAAATTCAAAGTGTTACTGGAAACGAATGCTTGAACCTAGAAGAGTGAAAGTTGGGCAGCCAAGTGAGATTAGTGGAACTGATCATTACCACCAAGTATCATCAAGATTTGGTGAAAAAAGGTTTGCTGAGATTTCAGCAAACTAGTAGTTTTTTGGAAGCTTGGCAACCCCTTTCAAACGAAAGTGTTTTTCGCCAGTCTCTGCATGGGGTACTTCAAGAAGAAACAAACCATAGAGATAGAACATAGAACTACTTCATTTGGTCAAGTTTCAAGGAGCTAGCACAAACCGTGTTTGATTTAGAATTCCAAACACATCTATCTATGTAGGAGAAAACAGAGTGAAACCTAAAAATTCAAACTGTTACTGGAAACGAATGCTTCAACCTAGAGAATAAAAATTGGGTAGCCAAGTGGGATTAGTGAACTGATCATTACCACCAAGTATCATCAAGATTTGGTGAAAAAATGTTTGCTGAGATTTCAGCAAACTAGTAGTTTTTTGGAAGCTTTGCAACCCCTTTCAAACGAAAGTGTTTTTCGCCAGTCTCTGCATGGGGTACTTCAAGAAGAAACAAACCATAGAGATAGAACTTAGAACTACTTCATTTGGTCAAGTTTCAAGGAGCTAGCACAAACCGTGTTTGATTTAGAATTCCAAACACAGCTATCTATGTATGAGAAAACAGAGTGAATCCTAAAAATTCAAACTGTTACTGGAAACGAATGCTTCAACCTAGAAGAATAAAAATTGGGTATCCAAGTGGGATTAGTGAACTGATCATTACCACCAAGTATCATCAAGATTTGTTGAAAAAATGTTTGCTGAGATTTCAGCAAACTAGTAGTTTTTTGGAAGCTTGGCAACCCCTTTCAAACGAAAGTGTTTTTCGCCAGTCTCTGCATGGGGTACTTCAAGAGGAAACAAACCATAGAGATAGAACTTAGAACTACTTCATTTGGTCAAGTTTCACGGAGCTAGCACAAACCGTGTTTGATTTAGAGTTTCAAACACATCTATCTATATAGCAGAAAACAGAGTGAAACCTAAAAATTCAAAGTGTTACTGGAAACGAACGCTTGAACCTAGAAGAGTGAAAGTTGGGCAGCCAAGTGGGATTAGTGAACTGATCATTACCACCAAGTATCATCAAGATTTGGTGAAAAAATGTTTTCTGAGATTTCAGCAAACTAGTAGTTTTTTGGAAGCTTGGCAACTCGTTTCAAACGAAAGTGTTTTTCGCCAGTCTCTGCATGGGGTACTTCAATAGGAAACAAACCATAGAGATAGAACTTAGAACTACTTCATTTGGTCAAGTTTCACGGAGCTAGCACAAACCGTGTTTTATTTAGAGTTTCAAACACATCTATCTATATAGCAGAAAACAGAGTGAAACCTAAAAATTCAAAGTGTTACTGGAAACGAACGCTTGAACCTAGAAGAGTGAAAGTTGGGCAGGAAAGTGGGATTAGGGAACTGATCATTACCACCAAGTATCATCAAGATTTGGTGAAAAAATGTTTGCTGAGATTTCAGCAAACTAGTAGTTTTTTGGAAGCTTGGCAACCCCTTTCAAACGAAAGTGTTTTTCGCCAGTCTCTGCATGGGGTATTTCAAGAGGAAACAAACCATAGAGATAGAACTTAGAGCTACTTCATTTGGTCAAGTATCAAGGAGCTAGCACAAAACCGTGTTTGATTTAGAATTCCAAACACAGCTATCTATATAGCAGAAAACAGAGTGAAACCTAAAAATTCAAACTGTTACTGGAAACGAATGCTTCAACCTAGAAGAATAAAAATTGGGCAGCCAAGTGGGATTAGTGAACTGATCATTACCACCAAGTATCATCAAGATTTGGTGAAAAAATGTTTGCTGAGATTTCAGCAAACTAGTAGTTTTTTGGAAGCTTGGCAACCCCTTTCAAACGAAAGTGTTTTTCGCCAGTCTCTGCATGGGGTACTTCAAGAGGAAACAAACCATAGAGATAGAACTTAGAACTACTTCATTTGGTCAAATTTCAAGGGGCTAGCACAAACCGTGTTTGATTTAGAGTTTCAAACACATCTATCTATATAGCAGAAAACAGAGTGAAACCTAAAAATTCAAAGTGTTACTGGAAACGAATGCATCAACCTAGAAGAATAAAAATTGGGTAGCCAAGTGAGATTAGTGAACTGATCATTACCACCAAGTATCATTAAGATTTGGTGAAAAAAGTTTTGCTGAGATTTCAGCAAACTAGCAGTTTTTTGGAAGCTTGGCCACCCCTTTCAAACGAAAGTGTTTTTCGCCAGTCTATTCATGGTGTACTTCAAGAGGAAACAAACCATAGAGATGGAACATAGAACTACTTCATTTGGTAAAGTTTCAAGGAGCTAGCACAAACCGTGTTTGATTTAGAGTTTCAAACACATCTATCTATATAGCAGAAAACAGAGTGAAACCTAAAAATTCAAAGTGTTACTGGAAACGAATGCTTGAACCTAGAAGAGTGAAAGTTGGGCAGCCAAGTGAGATTAGTGAACTGATCATTACCACCAAGTATCATCAATATTTGGTGAAGAAAGGTTTGCTGAGATTTCAGCAAACTAGTAGTTTTTTGGAAGCTTGGCAAACCCTTTCAAACAAAAGTGTTTTTCACCAGTCTCTGCATGGGGTACTTCAAGAGGATACAAACCGTAAAGATAGAACTTAGAACTACTTCATTTTGTCAAGTTTTAAGGACCTAGCACAAACCGTGTTTTATTTAGAGTTTCAAACACATCGATCTATATAGCAGAAAACAGAGTGAAACCTAAAAATTCAAAGTGTTACTGGAAACGAACGCTTGAACCTAGAAGAGTGAAAGTTGGGCAGCCAAGTGAGATTAGTGAACTGATCATTACCACCAAGTATCATCAAGATTTGGTGAAAAAATGTTTGCTGAGATTTCAGCAAACTAGTAGTTTTTTGGAATCTTGGCAACCCCTTTCAAACGAAAGTGTTTTTCGCCAGTCTCTGCATGGGGTACTTCAAGAAGAAACAAACCATAGAGATAGAACTTAGAACTACTTCATTTGGTCAAGTTTCAAGGAGCTAGCACAAACCGTGTTTGATTTAGAATTCCAAACACAGCTATCTATGTATGAGAAAACAGAGTGAATCCTAAAAATTCAAACTGTTACTGGAAACGAATGCTTCAACCTTGAAGAATAAAAATTGGGTATCCAAGTGGGATTAGTGAACTGATCATTACCACCAAGTATCATCAAGATTTGGTGAAAAAAGGTTTGCTGAGATTTCAGCAAACTAGTAGATTTTGGAAGCTTGGCAACCCCTTTGAAACGAAAGTGTTTTTCGCCAGTCTCTGCATGGGGTACTTCAAGAGGAAACAAACCATAGACATAGAACTTAGGACTACTTCATTTTGTCAAGTTTCACGGAGCTAGCACAAACCGTGTTTGATTTAGAGTTTCAAACACATCTATCTATATAGCAGAAAACAGAGTGAAACCTAAAAATTCAAAGTGTTACTGGAAACGAATGCTTGAACCTAGAAGAGTGAAAGTTGGGCAGCCAAGTGAGATTAGTGAACTGATCATTACCACCAAGTATCATCAAGTTTTGGTGAAAAAATGTTTGCTGAGATTTCAGCAAACTAGTAGTTTTTTGGAAGCTTGGCAACCCCTTTCAAACGAAAGTGTTTTTCGCCAGTCTCTGCATGGGGTACTTCAAGAGGAAACAAACCATAGAGATAAAACTTAGAACTACTTCATTTGTTCAAGTTTCAAGGAGCTAGCACAAACCGTGTTTGATTTAGAGTTTCAAAGACATCTATCTATATAGCAGAAAACAGAGTGAAAATTAAAAATTCAAACTGTTACTGGAAACGAATGCTTCAACCTAGAAGAATAAATATTGGGCAGCCAAGTGGGATTAGTGAACTGATCATTACCACCAAGTATCATCAAGATTTGGTGAAAAAAGTTTTGCTGAGATTTCAGCAAACTAGTAGTTTTTTGGAAGCTTGGCCACCCCTTTCAAACGAAAGTGTTTTTCGCCAGTCTCTGCATGGTGTATTTCAAGAGGAAACAAACCATAGAGATGGAACATAGAACTACTTCATTTGGTAAAGTTTCAAGGAGCTAGCACAAACCGTGTTTGATTTAGAGTTTCAAACACATCTATCTATATAGCAGAAAACAGAGTGAAACCTAAAAATTCAAAGTGTTACTGGAAACGAATGCTTGAACCTAGAAGAGTGAAAGTTGGGCAGCCAAGTGAGATTAGTGAACTGATCATTACCACCAAGTATCATCAAGATTTGGTGAAAAAAGGTTTGCTGAGATTTCAGCAAACTAGTAGTTTTTTGGAAGCTTGGCAAACCCTTTCAAACGAAAGTGTTTTTCACCAGTCTCTGCATGGGGTACTTCAAGAGGAAACAAACCTTAAAGATAGAACTTAGAACTACTTCATTTTGTCAAGTTTTAAGGACCTAGCACAAACCGTGTTTTATTTAGAGTTTCAAACACATCGATCTATATAGCAGAAAACAGAGTGAAACCTAAAAATTCAAAGTGTTACTGGAAACGAACGCTTGAACCTAGAAGAGTGAAAGTTGGGCAGGAAAGTGGGATTAGTGAACTGATCATTACCACCAAGTATCATCAAGATTTGGTGAAAAAATGTTTGCTGAGATTTCAGCAAACTAGGAGTTTTTTGGAAGCTTGGCAACCCCTTAAAAACGAAAGTGTTTTTCGCCAGTCTCTGCATTGGGTACTTCAGGAGGAAACAAACCATAGAGATAGAACTTAGAACTACTTCATTTGGTCAAGTTTCAAGGAGCTAGCACAAACCGTGTTTGATTTAGAGTTTCAAACACATCTATCTATATAGCAGAAAACAGAGTGAAACCTAAAAATTCAAAGTGTTACTGGAAACTAACGCTTGAACCTAGAAGAGTGAAAGTTGGGCAGCCAAGTGGGATTAGTGAACTGATCATTACCACCAAGTATCATCAAGTTTTGGTGAAAAAATGTTTGCTGAGATTTCAGCAAACTAGTAGTTTTTTGGAAGCTTGGCAACCCCTTTCAAACGAAAGTGTTTTTCGCCAGTCTCTGCATGGGGTACTTCAAGAGGAAACAAACCATAGAGATAGAACTTAGAACTACTTCATTTGGTCAAGTTTCAAGGAGCTAGCACACACCATGTTTGATTTAGAATTCCAAACACAGCTATCTATGTAGGAGAAAACAGAGTGAAACCTAAATTTCAAACTGTTACTGGAAACGAATGCTTCAACCTAGAAGAATAAAAATTGGGCAGCCAAGTGGGATTAGTGAACTGATCATTACCACCAAGTATCATCAAGATTTGGTGAAAAAAGGTTTGCTGAGATTTCAGCAAACTAGTAGTTTTTTGGAAGCTTGGCAACCCCTTTCAAACGAAAGTGTTTTTCGCCAGTCTCTGCATGGGGTACTTCAAGAGGAAACAAACC